>NC_143040.1:65711749-65756749 GCF_057628025.1 Oncorhynchus mykiss
CATCCCCCCCCAAGCAGACACATCGATGGCTCTGAACGAACTTTATTTAACTCTTTGCAAACTGGAAACCATTCATCCGGAGGCTGCATTCATTGTAGCTGGGGATTTTAACAAGGCTAATCTGAAAACAAGACTCCCTAAATTTTATCAGCATATCGATTGCGCAACCAGGGGTGGAAAGACCTTGGATCATTGTTACTCTAACTTCCGCGACGCATATAAGGCCCTGCCCCGCCCCCCTTTCGGAAAAGCTGACCACGACTCCATTTTGTTGATCCCTGCCTACAGACAGAAACTAAAACAAGAGGCTCCCACGCTGAGGTCTGTCCAACGCTGGTCCGACCAAGCTGACTCCACACTCCAAGACTGCTTCCACCACGTGGACTGGGACATGTTTCGTATTGCGTCAGACAACAACATTGACGAATACGCTGATTCGGTGTGTGAGTTCATTAGAACGTGCGTTGAAGATGTCGTTCCCATAGCAACGATTAAAACATTCCCTAACCAGAAACCGTGGATTGATGGCAGCATTCGCGTGAAACTGAAAGCGCGAACCACTGCTTTTAATCAGGGGAAGGTGTCTGGTAACATGACCGAATACAAACAGTGCAGCTATTCCCTCCGCAAGGCTATCAAACAAGCTAAGCGTCAGTACAGAGACAAAGTAGAATCTCAATTCAACGGCTCAGACACAAGAGGCATGTGGCAGGGTCTACAGTCAATCACGGACTACAGGAAGAAATCCAGCCCAGTCACGGACCAGGATGTCCTGCTCCCAGGCAGACTAAACAACTTTTTTGCCCGCTTTGAGGACAATACAGTGCCACTGACACGGCCGGCAACGAAAACATGCGGTCTCTCCTTCACTGCAGCCGAGGTGAGTAAGACATTTAAACGTGTTAACCCTCGCAAGGCTGCAGGCCCAGACGGCATCCCCAGCCGCGCCCTCAGAGCATGCGCAGACCAGCTGGCCGGTGTGTTTACGGACATATTCAATCAATCCCTATACCAGTCTGCTGTTCCCACATGCTTCAAGAGGGCCACCATTGTTCCTGTTCCCAAGAAAGCTAAGGTAACTGAGCTAAACGACTACCGCCCCGTAGCACTCACTTCCGTCATCATGAAGTGCTTTGAGAGACTAGTCAAGGACCATATCACCTCCACCCTACCTGACACCCTAGACCCACTCCAATTTGCTTACCGCCCAAATAGGTCCACAGACGATGCAATCTCAACCACACTGCACACCGCCCTAACCCATCTGGACAAGAGGAATACCTATGTGAGAATGCTGTTCATTGACTACAGCTCGGCATTCAACACCATAGTACCCTCCAAGCTCGTCATCAAGCTCGAGACCCTGGGTCTCGACCCCGCCCTGTGCAACTGGGTACTGGACTTCCTGACGGGCCGCCCCCAGGTGGTGAGGGTAGGCAACAACATCTCCTCCCCGCTGATCCTCAACACTGGGGCCCCACAAGGGTGCGTTCTGAGCCCTCTCCTGTACTCCCTGTTCACCCACGACTGCGTGGCCACGCACGCCTCCAACTCAATCATCAAGTTTGCGGACGACACAACAGTGGTAGGCTTGATTACCAACAACGACGAGACGGCCTACAGGGAGGAGGTGAGGGCCCTCGGAGTGTGGTGTCAGGAAAATAACCTCACACTCAACGTCAACAAAACTAAGGAGATGATTGTGGACTTCAGGAAACAGCAGAGGGAACACCCCCCTATCCACATCGATGGAACAGTAGTGGAGAGGGTAGCAAGTTTTAAGTTCCTCGGCATACACATCACAGACAAACTGAATTGGTCCACTCACACAGACAGCATTGTGAAGAAGGCGCAGCAGCGCCTCTTCAACCTCAGGAGGCTGAAGAAATTTGGCTTGTCACCAAAAGCACTCACAAACTTCTACAGATGCACAATCGAGAGCATCCTGGCGGGCTGTATCACCGCCTGGTATGGCAACTGCTCCGCCCTCAACCGTAAGGCTCTCCAGAGGGTGGTGAGGTCTGCACAACGCATCACCGGGGGCAAACTACCTGCCCTCCAGGACACCTACACCACCCGATGTCACAGGAAGGCCATAAAGATCATCAAGGACATCAACCACCCGAGCCACTGCCTGTTCACCCCGCTATCATCCAGAAGGCGAGGTCAGTACAGGTGCATCAAAGCTGGGACCGAGAGACTGAAAAACAGCTTCTATCTCAAGGCCATCAGACTGTTAAACAGCCACCACTAACATTGAGTGGCTGCTGCCAACACACTGACACTGACTCAACTCCAGCCACTTTAATAATGGGAATTGATGGGAAATGATGTAAATATATCACTAGCCACTTTAAACAATGCTACCTTATATAATGTTACTTACCCTACATTATTCATCTCATATGCATACGTATATACTGTACTCTATATCATCGACTGTATCCTTATGTAATACATGTATCACTAGCCACTTTAAACTATGCCACTTTGTTTACATACTCATCTCATTTGTACATACTGTACTCGATACCATCTACTGTATCTTGCCTATGCTGCTCTGTACCATCACTCATTCATATATCCTTATGTACATATTCTTTATCCCCTTACACTGTGTACAAGACAGTAGTTTTGGAATTGTTAGTTAGATTACTTGTTGGTTATTACTGCATTGTCGGAACTAGAAGCACAAGCATTTCGCTACACTCGCATTAACATCTGCTAACCATGTGTATGTGACAAATAAAATTTGATTTGATTTGAGAACAAGCTGCATCAGGCCCTTTAATAAACCATGTAGAACAAGCTGCATCAGGCCCTTTAATAAACCATGTAGAACAAGCTGCATCAGGCCCTTTAATAAACCATGTAGAACCAGCTGCATCAGGCCCTTTAATAAACCATGTAGAACAAGCTGCATCAGGCCCTTTAATAAACCGTGTAGAACAAGCTGCATCAGGCTCTTTAATAAACCATGTAGAACCAGCTGCATCAGGCCCTTTAATAAACCATGTACAACAAGCTGCATCAGGCCCAGTCCTTTAATAAACCATGTAGAACAAGCTGCATCAGGCCCTTTAATAAACCATGTAGAACAAGCTGCATCAGGCCCTTCAATAAACCATGTAGAACAAGCTGCATCAGGCCCTTCAATAAACCATGTAGAACAAGCTGCATCAGGCCCTTTAATAAACCATGTAGAACAAGCTGCATCAGGCCCTTTAATAAACCATGTAGAACAAGCTGCATCAGGCCCTTTAATAAACCATGTAGAACAAGCTGCATCAGGCCCTTTAATAAACCATGTAGAACAAGCTGCATCAGGCCCTTCAATAAACCATGTAGAACAAGCTGCATCAGGCCCTTTAATAAACCATGTAGAACAAGCTGCATCAGGCCCTTTAATAAACCATGTAGAACAAGCTGCATCAGGCCCTTCAATAAACCATGTAGAACAAGCTGCATCAGGCCCTTTAATAAACCATGTAGAACCACCTGCATCAGGCCCTTTAATAAACCATGTAGAACAAGCTGCATCAGGCCCTTTATTGAACCGTGTAGAACAAGCTGCACCAGGCCCTTTATTAAACCATGTAGAACATGCTGCATCAGGCCCTTTAATAAACCATGTAGAACAAGCTGCATCAGGCCCTTTAATAAACCATGTAGAACAAGCTGCATCAGGCCCAGTCCTTCAATAAACCATGTAGAACAAGCTGCATCAGGCCCTTTAATAAACCATGTAGAACAAGCTGCATCAGGCCCTTTAATAAACCATGTAGAACAAGCTGCATCAGGCCCTTTAATAAACCATGTAGAACAAGCTGCATCAGGCCCTTTAATAAACCATGTAGAACAAGCTGCATCAGGCCCTTTAATAAACCATGTAGAACAAGCTGCATCAGGCCCAGTCCTTTAATAAACCGTGTAGAACAAGCTGCATCAGGCCCTTTAATAAACCATGTAGAACAAGCTGCATCAGGCCCTTTAATAAACCATGTAGAACAAGCTGCATCAAGCCCTTTAATAAACCATGTAGAACAAGCTGCATCAGGCCCTTTAATAAACCATGTAGAACAAGCTGCATCAGGCCCTTCAATAAACCATATAGAACAAGCTGCATCAGGCCCAGTCCTTTAATAAACCATGTAGAACAAGCTGCATCAGGCCCTTTAATAAACCATGTAGAACAAGCTGAATCAGGCCCTTCAATAAACCATATTGAACAAGCTGCATCAGGCCCAGTCCTTTAATAAACCATGTAGAACAAGCTGCATCAGGCCCGTCAATAAACCATGTAGAACAAGCTGCATCAGGCCCTTTAATAAACCATGTAGAACAAGCTGCATCAGGCCCTTTAATAAACCATGTAGAACAAGCTGCATCAGGCCCAGTCCATTAATAAACCATGTAGAACAAGCTGCACCAGGCCCTTTAATAAACCATGTAGAACAAGCTGCATCAGGCCCAGTCCTTTAATAAACCATGTAGAACAAGCTGCACCAGGCCCTTTAATTAACCATGTAGAACAAGCTGCATCAGACCCTTTAATAAACCATATAGAACAAGCTGCATCAGGCCCTTTAATAAACCATGTAGAACAAGCTGCATCAGGCCCTTTAACAAACCATGTAGCACAAGCTGCATCAGGCCCAGTCCTTCAATAAACCATGTAGAACAAGCTGCATCAGACCCTTTAATAAACCATGTAGAACAAGCTGCATCAGGCCCTTCAATAAACCATGTAGAACAAGCTGCATCAGGCCCTTTAATAAACCATGTAGAACAAGCTGCATCAGGCCCTTTAATAAACCATGTAGAACAAGCTGCATCAGGCCCTTTAATAAACCATGTAGCACAAGCTGCATCAGGCCCTTTAATAAACCATGTAGAACAAGCTGCATCAGGCCCTTTAATAAACCATTTAGAACAAGCTGCATCAGGCCCTTTATTAAACCGTGTAGAACAAGCTGCATCAGGCCCTTTAATAAACCATGTAGAACAAGCTGCATCAGGCCCTTTAATAAACCATGTAGAACAAGCTGCATCAGGCCCAGTCCTTCAATAAACCATGTAGAACAAGCTGCATCAGGCCCTTCAATAAACCATGTAGAACAAGCTGCGTCAGGCCAAGTCCTTCAATAAACCATGTAGAACAAGCTGCATCAGGCCCTTTATTAAACCATGTAGAACAAGCTGCATCAGGCCCTTTAATAAACCATGTAGAACAAGCTGCATCAGGCCCTACAATAAACCATGTAGAACAAGATGCATCAGGCCCTTTATTAAACCATGTAGAACAAGCTGCATCAGGCCCTTTAATAAACCAGGTAGAACAAGCTGCATCAGGCCCATTCCTTTAATAAACCATGTAGAACAAGCTGCATCAGACCCTTTAATAAACCATGTAGAACAAGCTGCATCAGGCCCTTTAATAAACCATGTAGAACAAGCTGCATCAGGCCCTTTAATAAACCATGTAGAACAAGCTGCATCAGGCCCTTTAATAAACCATGTAGAACAAGCTGCATCAGGCCCTTTAATAAACCATGTAGAACAAGCTGCATCAGGCCCTTTAATAAACCATGTAGAACAAGCTGCATCAGGCCCTTTAACAAACCATGTAGCACAAGCTGCATCAGGCCCAGTCCTTTAATAAACCATGTAGAACAAGCTGCATCAGACCCTTTAATAAACCAGGTAGAACAAGCTGCATCAGGCCCAGTCCTTCAATAAACCATGTAGAACAAGCTGCATCAGACCCTTTAATAAACCATGTAGAACAAGCTGCATCAGGCCCTTCAATAAACCATGTAGAACAAGCTGCATCAGGCCCTTTAATAAACCATGTAGAACAAGCTGCATCAGGCCCTTTAATAAACCATGTAGAACAAGCTGCATCAGGCCCTTTAATAAACCATGTAGCACAAGCTGCATCAGGCCCTTTAATAAACCATGTAGAACAAGCTGCATCAGGCCCTTTAATAAACCATGTAGAACAAGCTGCATCAGGCCCTTTATTAAACCGTGTAGAACAAGCTGCATCAGGCCCTTTAATAAACCATGTAGAACAAGCTGCATCAGGCCCTTTAATAAACCATGTAGAACAAGCTGCATCAGGCCCAGTCCTTCAATAAACCATGTAGAACAAGCTGCATCAGGCCCTTCAATAAACCATGTAGAACAAGCTGCGTCAGGCCCAGTCCTTCAATAAACCATGTAGAACAAGCTGCATCAGGCCCTTTATTAAACCATGTAGAACAAGCTGCATCAGGCCCTTTAATAAACCATGTAGAACAAGCTGCATCAGTCCCTACAATAAACCATGTAGAACAAGCTGCATCAGGCCCTTTATTAAACCATGTAGAACAAGCTGCATCAGGCCCTTTAATAAACCAGGTAGAACAAGCTGCATCAGGCCCATTCCTTTAATAAACCATGTAGAACAAGCTGCATCAGACCCTTTAATAAACCATGTAGAACAAGCTGCATCAGGCCCTTTAATAAACCATGTAGAACAAGCTGCATCAGGCCCTTTAATAAACCATGTAGAACAAGCTGCATCAGGCCCTTTAATAAACCATGTAGAACAAGCTGCATCAGGCCCTTTAATAAACCATGTAGAACAAGCTGCATCAGGCCCTTTAACAAACCATGTAGCACAAGCTGCATCAGGCCCAGTCCTTTAATAAACCATGTAGAACAAGCTGCATCAGACCCTTTAATAAACCATGTAGAACAAGCTGCATCAGGCCCTTTAACAAACCATGTAGCACAAGCTGCATCAGGCCCAGTCCTTCAATAAACCATGTAGAACAAGCTGCATCAGGCCCTTTAATAAACCATGTAGAACAAGCTGCATCAGGCCCTACAATAAACCATGTAGAACAAGCTGCATCAGGCCCTTTATTAAACCATGTAGAACAAGCTGCATCAGGCCCTTTAATAAACCAGGTAGAACAAGCTGCATCAGTCCCAGTCCTTTTATAAACCATGTAGAACAAGCTGCATCAGACCCTTTAATAAACCATGTAGAACAAGCTGCATCAGGCCCTTTAATAAACCATGTAGAACAAGCTGCATCAGACCCTTTAATAAACCATGTAGAACAAGCTGCATCAGGCCCTTCAATAAACCATGTAGAACAAGCTGCATCAGGCCCTTTAATAAACCATGTAGAACAAGCTGCATCAGACCCTTTAATAAACCATGTAGAACAAGCTGCATCAGGCCCTTAAATAAACCATGTAGAACAAGCTGCATCAGGCCCTTTAATAAACCATGTAGAACAAGCTGCATCAGGCCCTTTAATAAACCATGTAGAACCAGCTGCATCAGGCCCTTCAATAAACCATGTAGAACAAGCTGCATCAGGCCCTTCAATAAACCATGTAGAACAAGCTGCATCAGGCCCTTTATTAAACCATGTAGAACAAGCTGCATCAGGCCCTTTAATAAACCATGTAGAACAAGCTGCATCAGGCCCTTTAATAAACCATGTAGAACAAGCTGCACCAGGCCCTTTAATAAACCATGTAGAACCAGCTGCATCAGGCCCTTCAATAAACCATGTAGAACAAGCTGCATCAGGCCCTTTAATAAACTATGTAGAACAAGCTGCATCAGGCCCTTTAATAAACCATGTAGAACAAGCTGCATCAGGCCCTTCAATAAACCATGTAGAACAAGCTGCATCAGGCCCTTCAATAAACCATGTAGAACAAGCTGCATCAGGCCCTTTATTAAACCATGTAGAACAAGCTGCATCAGGCCTTTTAATAAACCATATAGAACAAGCTGCATCAGGCCCTTTAATAAACCATGTAGAACAAGCTGCATCAGGCCCTTTAATAAACCATGTAGAACAAGCTGCATCAGGCCCTTTAATAAACCATGTAGAACAAGCTGCATCAGGCCCTTCAATAAACCATGTAGAACAAGCTGCATCAGGCCCTTTAATAAACCATGTAGAACAAGCTGCATCAGGCCCTTTAATAAACCATGTAGAACAAGCTGCATCAGGCCCTTTAATAAACCATGTAGAACAAGCTGCATCAGGCCCTTTAATAAACCATGTAGAACAAGCTGCATCAGGCCCTTTAATAAACCATGTAGAACCAGCTGCATCAGGCCCTTTATTAAACCATGTAGAACAAGCTGCATCAGGCCCTTTAATAAACCATGTAGAACAAGCTGCATCAGGCCCTTTAATAAACCATGTAGAACAAGCTGCATCAGGCCCTTCAGTAAACCATGTAGAACAAGCTGCATCAGGCCCTTCAATAAACCATGTAGAACAAGCTGCATCAGGCCCTTTAACAAACCATGTAGCACAAGCTGCATCAGGCCCTTCAATAAACCATGTAGAACAAGCTGCATCAGGCCCTTTAATAAACCATGTAGCACAAGCTGCATCAGGCCCTTTAATAAACCATGTAGAACAAGCTGCATCAGGCCCTTTAATAAACCATGTAGAACAAGCTGCATCAGGCCCTTTATTAAACCGTGTAGAACAAGCTGCATCAGGCCCTTTAATAAACCATGTAGAACAAGCTGCATCAGGCCCTTTAATAAACCATGTAGAACAAGCTGCATCAGGCCCAGTCCTTCAATAAACCATGTAGAACAAGCTGCATCAGGCCCTTCAATAAACCATGTAGAACAAGCTGCGTCAGGCCCAGTCCTTCAATAAACCATGTAGAACAAGCTGCATCAGGCCCTTTATTAAACCATGTAGAACAAGCTGCATCAGGCCCTTTAATAAACCATGTAGAACAAGCTGCATCAGGCCCTACAATAAACCATGTAGAACAAGCTGCATCAGGCCCTTTATTAAACCATGTAGAACAAGCTGCATCAGGCCCTTTAATAAACCAGGTAGAACAAGCTGCATCAGGCCCAGTCCTTTAATAAACCATGTAGAACAAGCTGCATCAGACCCTTTAATAAACCATGTAGAACAAGCTGCATCAGGCCCTTTAATAAACCATGTAGAACAAGCTGCATCAGGCCCTTTAATAAACCATGTAGAACAAGCTGCATCAGGCCCTTTAATAAACCATGTAGAACAAGCTGCATCAGGCCCTTTAATAAACCATGTAGAACAAGCTGCATCAGGCCCTTTAACAAACCATGTAGCACAAGCTGCATCAGGCCCAGTCCTTTAATAAACCATGTAGAACAAGCTGCATCAGACCCTTTAATAAACCATGTAGAACAAGCTGCATCAGGCCCTTTAACAAACCATGTAGCACAAGCTGCATCAGGCCCAGTCCTTCAATAAACCATGTAGAACAAGCTGCATCAGGCCCTTTAATAAACCATGTAGAACAAGCTGCATCAGGCCCTACAATAAACCATGTAGAACAAGCTGCATCAGGCCCTTTATTAAACCATGTAGAACAAGCTGCATCAGGCCCTTTAATAAACCAGGTAGAACAAGCTGCATCAGTCCCAGTCCTTTTATAAACCATGTAGAACAAGCTGCATCAGACCCTTTAATAAACCATGTAGAACAAGCTGCATCAGGCCCTTTAATAAACCATGTAGAACAAGCTGCATCAGACCCTTTAATAAACCATGTAGAACAAGCTGCATCAGGCCCTTCAATAAACCATGTAGAACAAGCTGCATCAGGCCCTTTAATAAACCATGTAGAACAAGCTGCATCAGGCCCTTTAATAAACCATGTAGAACCAGCTGCATCAGGCCCTTCAATAAACCATGTAGAACAAGCTGCATCAGGCCCTTCAATAAACCATGTAGAACAAGCTGCATCAGGCCCTTTATTAAACCATGTAGAACAAGCTGCATCAGGCCCTTTAATAAACCATGTAGAACAAGCTGCATCAGGCCCTTTAATAAACCATGTAGAACAAGCTGCACCAGGCCCTTTAATAAACCATGTAGAACCAGCTGCATCAGGCCCTTCAATAAACCATGTAGAACAAGCTGCATCAGGCCCTTTAATAAACTATGTAGAACAAGCTGCATCAGGCCCTTTAATAAACCATGTAGAACAAGCTGCATCAGGCCCTTCAATAAACCATGTAGAACAAGCTGCATCAGGCCCTTCAATAAACCATGTAGAACAAGCTGCATCAGGCCCTTTATTAAACCATGTAGAACAAGCTGCATCAGGCCCTTTAATAAACCATATAGAACAAGCTGCATCAGGCCCTTTAATAAACCATGTAGAACAAGCTGCATCAGGCCCTTTAATAAACCATGTAGAACAAGCTGCATCAGGCCCTTTAATAAACCATGTAGAACAAGCTGCATCAGGCCCTTCAATAAACCATGTAGAACAAGCTGCATCAGGCCCTTTAATAAACCATGTAGAACAAGCTGCATCAGGCCCTTTAATAAACCATGTAGAACAAGCTGCATCAGGCCCTTTAATAAACCATGTAGAACAAGCTGCATCAGGCCCTTTAATAAACCATGTAGAACAAGCTGCATCAGGCCCTTTAATAAACCATGTAGAACCAGCTGCATCAGGCCCTTCAATAAACCATGTAGAACAAGCTGCATCAGGCCCTTTAATAAACCATGTAGAACAAGCTGCATCAGGCCCTTTAATAAACCATGTAGAACAAGCTGCATCAGGCCCTTCAATAAACCATGTAGAACAAGCTGCATCAGGCCCTTCAATAAACCATGTAGAACAAGCTGCATCAGGCCCTTTAACAAACCATGTAGCACAAGCTGCATCAGGCCCTTTAATAAACCATGTAGAACAAGCTGCATCAGGCCCTTTAATAAACCATGTAGAACAAGCTGCATCAGGCCCTTTAATAAACCATGTAGAACAAGCTGCATCAGGCCCTTTAATAAACCATGTAGAACAAGCTGCATCAGGCCCTTTAATAAACCATGTAGAACAAGCTGCATCAGGCCCTTTAATAAACCATGTAGAACAAGCTGCATCAGGCCCTTTAATAAACCATGTAGAACAAGCTGCATCAGGCCCAGTCCTTCAATAAACCATGTAGAACAAGCTGCATCAGGCCCTTTATTAAACCATGTAGAACAAGCTGCATCAGGCCCTTTAATAAACCATGTAGAACAAGCTGCATCAGGCCCAGTCCTTTATTAAACCATGTAGAACAAGCTGCACCAGGCCCTTTAATAAACCATGTAGAACAAGCTGCATCAGGCCCTTTAATAAACCATGTAGAACAAGCTGCATCAGGCCCTTTATTAAACCATGTAGAACAAGCTGTATCAGGCCCTTTAATAAACCATGTAGAACAAGCTGCATCAGGCCCTTTAATAAACCATGTAGAACAAGCTGCATCAGGCCCTTTAATAAACCATGTAGAACAAGCTGCATCAGGCCCTTTAATAAACCATGTAGAACAAGCTGCATCAGGCCCTTTAATAAACCATGTAGAACAAGCTGCATCAGTCCCAGTCCTTTAATAAACCATGTAGAACAAGCTGCATCAGGCCCTTTAATAAACCATGTAGAACAAGCTGCATCAGGCCCTTTAATATACCATGTAGAACAAGCTGCATCAGGCCCTTTAATAAACCGTGTAGAACAAGCTGCATCAGGCCCTTTAATAAACCATATAGAACAAGCTGCATCAGGCCCTTTAATAAACCATGTAGAACAAGGTGCATCAGGCCCTTTAATAAACCATGTAGAACAAGCTGCATCATGCCCAGTCCTTTAATAAACCATGTAGAACAAGCTGTATCAGGCCCTATAATAAACCGTGTAGAACAAGCTGCATCAGGCCCTTTAATAAACCATATAGAACAAGCTGCATCAGGCCCTTTAATAAACCATGTAGAACAAGCTGCACCAGACCCTTTAATAAACCATGTAGAACAAGCTGCATCAGGCCCTTTAATAAACCATCTAGAACAAGCTGCATCAGGCCCTTTAATAAACCATGTAGAACAAGCTGCATCAGGCCCAGTCCTTTATTAAACCATGTAGAACAAGCTGCACCAGGCCCTTTAATAAACCATGTAGAACAAGCTGCATCAGGCCCTTTAATAAACCATGTAGAACAAGCTGCATCAGGCCCTTTATTAAACCATGTAGAACAAGCTGTATCAGGCCCTTTAATAAACCATGTAGAACAAGCTGCATCAGGCCCTTTAATAAACCATGTAGAACAAGCTGCATCAGGCCCTTTAATAAACCATGTAGAACAAGCTGCATCAGGCCCTTTAATAAACCATGTAGAACAAGCTGCATCAGGCCCTTTAATAAACCATGTAGAACAAGCTGCATCAGGCCCTTTAATAAACTGTGTAGAACAAGCTGCATCAGGCCCTTTAATAAACCATATAGAACAAGCTGCATCAGGCCCTTTAATAAACCATGTAGAACAAGCTGCACCAGACCCTTTAATAAACCATGTAGAACAAGCTGCATCAGTCCCAGTCCTTTAATAAACCATATAGAACAAGCTGCACCAGACCCTTTAATAAACCATGTAGAACAAGCTGCATCAGGCCCTTTAATAAACCATGTAGAACAAGCTGCATCAGGCCCAGTCCTTTAATAAACCATGTAGAACAAGCTGCATCAGGCCCTTTAATAAACCGTGTAGAACAAGCTGCATCAGGCCCTTTAATAAACCATATAGAACAAGCTGCATCAGGCCCTTTAATAAACCATGTAGAACAAGCTGCACCAGACCCTTTAATAAACCATGTAGAACAAGCTGCATCAGGCCCTTTAATAAACCATATAGATCAAGCTGCATCAGGCCCTTTAATAAACCATGTAGAACAAAATGCATCAGGCCCTTAAATAAACCATGTAGAACAAGCTGCACCAGGCCCTTTAATAAACCATGTAGAACAAGCTGCATCAGGCCCTTTAATAAACCATGTAGAACAAGCTGCATCAGGCCCTTTAATAAACCATGCAGAACAAGCTGCATCAGGCCCTTTAATAAACCATGCAGAACAAGCTGCATCAGGCCCTTTAATAAACCATGTAGATCAAGCTGCATCAGGCCCAGTCCTTTAATAAACCATGTAGAACAAGCTGCATCAGGCCCAGTCCTTTAATAAACCATGCAGAACAAGCTGCATCAGGCCCTTTAATAAACCATGCAGAACAAGCTGCATCAGGCCCTTTAATAAACCATGTAGAACAAGCTGCATCAGGCCCTTTAATAAACCATGTAGAACAAGCTGCATCAGGCCCTTTAATAAACCATGTAGAACAAGCTGCATCAGGCCCAGTCCTTTAATAAACCATGTAGAACAAGCTGCATCAGTCCCAGTCCTTTAATAAACCATATAGAACAAGCTGCATCAGGCCCTTTAATAAACCATGCAGAACAAGCTGCATCAGGCCCTTTAATAAACCATGCAGAACAAGCTGCATCAGGCCCTTTAATAAACCATGTAGAACAAGCTGCATCAGGCCCTTTATTAAACCATGTAGAACAAGCTGCATCAGGCCCTTTAATAAACCATGTAGAACAAGCTGCATCAGGCCCAGTCCTTTAATAAACCATGTAGAACAAGCTGCATCAGGCCCTTTAATAAACCGTGTAGAACAAGCTGCATCAGGCCCTTTAATAAACCATATAGAACAAGCTGCATCAGGCCCTTTAATAAACCATGTAGAACAAGCTGCACCAGACCCTTTAATAAACCATGCTGAACAAGCTGCATCAGGCCCTTTAATAAACCATGTAGAACAAGCTGCATCAGGCCCAGTCCTTTAATAAACCATGTAGAACAAGCTGCATCAGGCCCTTTATTAAACCATGTAGAACAAGCTGCATCAGGCCCTTTAATAAACCATGTAGAACAAGCTGCACCAGACCCTTTAATAAACCATGCAGAACAAGCTTCATCAGGCCCTTTAATAAACCATGTAGAACAAGCTGCATCAGGCCCAGTCCTTTAATAAACCATGTAGAACAAGCTGCATCAGGCCCAGTCCTTTAATAAACCATGCAGAACAAGCTGCATCAGGCCCTTTAATAAACCATGTAGAACAAGCTGCATCAGGCCCTTTAATAAACCATGCAGAACAAGCTGCATCAGGCCCAGTCCTTTAATAAACCATGTAGAACAAGCTGCACCAGACCCTTTAATAAACCATGCAGAACAAGCTGCATCAGGCCCTTTAATAAACCATGTAGAACAAGCTGCATCAGGCCCTTCAATAAACCATGTAGAACAAGCTGCATCAGGCCCTTTAATAAACCATGTAGAACAAGCTGCATCAGGCCCAGTCCTTTAATAAACCATGTAGAACAAGCTGCACCAGGCCCTTTAATAAACCATGTAGAACAAGCTGCATCAGGCCCTTTAATAAACCATGTAGAACAAGCTGCATCAGGCCCTTTAATAAACCAGGTAGAACAAGCTGCATCAGGCCCTTTAATAAACCGTGTAGAACAAGCTGCATCAGGCCCTTTATTAAACCGTGTAGAACAAGCTGCATCAGGCCCTTTAATAAACCGTGTAGAACCAGCTGCATCAGGCCCTTTAATAAACCATGTAGAACAAGCTGCATCAGGCCCTTTAATAAACCATGTAGAACAAGCTGCATCAGGCCCTTTAATAAACCATGTAGAACAAGCTGCATCAGGCCCTTTAATAAACCATGTAGAACAAGCTGCATCAGGCCCTTTAATAAACCATGTAGAACAAGCTGCATCAGGCCCTTTAATAAACCATGTAGAACAAGCTGCATCAGGCCCAGTCCTTTAATAAACCATGTAGAACAAGCTGCATCAGTCCCAGTCCTTTAATAAACCATATAGAACAAGCTGCATCAGGCCCTTTAATAAACCATGCAGAACAAGCTGCATCAGGCCCTTTAATAAACCATGCAGAACAAGCTGCATCAGGCCCTTTAATAAACCATGTAGAACAAGCTGCATCAGGCCCTTTATTAAACCATGTAGAACAAGCTGCATCAGGCCCTTTAATAAACCATGTAGAACAAGCTGCATCAGGCCCAGTCCTTTAATAAACCATGTAGAACAAGCTGCATCAGGCCCTTTAATAAACCGTGTAGAACAAGCTGCATCAGGCCCTTTAATAAACCATATAGAACAAGCTGCATCAGGCCCTTTAATAAACCATGTAGAACAAGCTGCATCAGGCCCAGTCCTTTAATAAACCATGTAGAACAAGCTGCATCAGGCCCTTTATTAAACCATGTAGAACAAGCTGCATCAGGCCCTTTAATAAACCATGCAGAACAAGCTGCATCAGGCCCTTTAATAAACCATGTAGAACAAGCTGCATCAGGCCCAGTCCTTTAATAAACCATGTAGAACAAGCTGCATCAGGCCCTTTATTAAACCATGTAGAACAAGCTGCATCAGGCCCTTTAATAAACCATGTAGAACAAGCTGCACCAGACCCTTTAATAAACCATGCAGAACAAGCTGCATCAGGCCCTTTAATAAACCATGTAGAACAAGCTGCATCAGGCCCAGTCCTTTAATAAACCATGTAGAACAAGCTGCATCAGGCCCAGTCCTTTAATAAACCATGCAGAACAAGCTGCATCAGGCACTTTAATAAACCATGTAGAACAAGCTGCATCAGGCCCAGTCCTTTAATAAACCATGTAGAACAAGCTGCATCAGGCCCTTCAATAAACCATGTAGAACAAGCTGCATCAGGCCCTTTAATAAACCATGTAGAACAAGCTGCATCAGGCCCAGTCCTTTAATAAACCATGTAGAACAAGCTGCACCAGGCCCTTTAATAAACCATGTAGAACAAGCTGCATCAGGCCCTTTAATAAACCATGTAGAACAAGCTGCATCAGGCCCTTTAATAAACCATGTAGAACAAGCTGCATCAGGCCCTTTAATAAACCATGTAGAACAAGCTGCATCAGGCCCTTTAATAAACCATGTAGAACAAGCTGCATCAGGCCCTTTAATAAACCAGGTAGAACAAGCTGCATCAGGCCCTTTAATAAACCGTGTAGAACAAGCTGCATCAGGCCCTTTATTAAACCGTGTAGAACAAGCTGCATCAGGCCCTTTAATAAACCATGTAGAACCAGCTGCATCAGGCCCTTTAATAAACCATGTAGAACAAGCTGCATCAGGCCCTTTAATAAACCATGTAGAACAAGCTGCATCAGGCCCTTCAATAAACCATGTAGAACAAGCTGCATCAGGCCCTTTAATAAACCATGTAGAACAAGCTGCATCAGGCCCTTTAATAAACCATGTAGAACAAGCTGCATCAGGCCCTTTAATAAACCATGTAGAACAAGCTGCATCAGGCCCTTTATTAAACCGTGTAGAACAAGCTGCATCAGGCCCTTTAATAAACCATGCAGAACAAGCTGCATCAGCTCCTTTAATAAACCGTGTAGAACAAGCTGCATCAGGCCCTTTATTAAACCGTGTAGAACAAGCTGCATCAGGCCCTTCAATAAACCATGTAGAACAAGCTGCATCAGGCCCTTTAATAAACCGTGTAGAACAAGCTGCATCAGGCCCTTTAATAAACCATGTAGAACAAGCTGCATCAGGCCCTTTAATAAACCATGTAGAACAAGCTGCATCAGGCCCTTTAATAAACCATGTAGAACAAGCTGCATCAGGCCCTTTAATAAAACATTTAATAAAACAACAGATTGTTCATTCCAGGTCTTTTGGTAATCTCAAACAGAATGGATGAGCCGTTCAGTGGGTTCATGATTGTTCATTCCAGGTCGTTTGGTAATCTCATGCAGAATGGATGAGCCGTTCAGTGGGTTCATGATTGTTCATTCCAGGTCGTTTGGTCATCTCAAACAGAATGGATGAGCCGTTCAGTGGGTTCATGATTGTTCATTCCAGGTCGTTTGGTCATCTCAAACAGAATGGATGAGCCGTTCAGTGGGTTCATGATTGTTCATTCCAGGTCGTTTGGTCATCTCAAACAGAATGGATGAGCCGTTCAGTGGGTTCATGATTGTTCATTCCAGGTCGTTTGGTCATCTCAAACAGAATGGATGAGCCGTTCAGTGGGTTCATGATTGTTCATTCCAGGTCGTTTGGTCATCTCAAACAGAATGGATGAGCCGTTCAGTGGGTTCATGATTGTTCATTCCAGGTCGTTTGGTAACCTCTTTGAGACACAGCCCAGATCTTCATAACCGCTTCTTCTGACTGAAACCAGCTGCCATGTTGTTTAGCTTCTTCTGACTGAAACCAGCTGCCATGTTGTTTAGCTTCTTCTGACTGAAACCAGCTGTCATGTTGTTTAGCTTCTTCTGACTGAAACCAGCTGCTATGTTGTTTAGCTTCTTCTGACTGAAACCAGCTGCCATGTTGTTTAGCTTCTTCTGACTGAAACCAGCTGCCATGTTGTTTAGCTTCTTCTGACTGAAACCAGCTGCCATGTTGTTTAGCTTCTTCTGACTGAAACCAGCTGCCATGTTGTTTAGCTTCTTCTGACTGAAACCAGCTGCCATGTTGTTTAGCTTCTTCTGACTGAAACTAGCTGCCATGTTGTTTAGCTTCTTCTGACTGAAACCAGCTGCTATGTTGTTTAGCTTCTTCTGACTGAAACCAGCTGCCATGTTGTTTAGCTTCTTCTGACTGAAACCAGCTGCTATGTTGTTTAGCTTCTTCTGACTGAAACCAGCTGCCATGTTGTTTAGCTTCTTCTGACTGAAACCAGCTGCCATGTTGTTTAGCTTCTTCTGACTGAAACCAGCTGCTATGTTGTTTAGCTTCTTCTGACTGAAACCAGCTGCCATGTTGTTTAGCTTCTTCTGACTGAAACCAGCTGCCATGTTGTTTAGCTTCTTCTGACTGAAACCAGCTGCCATGTTGTTTAGCTTCTTCTGACTGAAACCAGCTGCCATGTTGTTTAGCTTCTTCTGACTGAAACTAGCTGCCATGTTGTTTAGCTTCTTCTGACTGAAACCAGCTGCTATGTTGTTTAGCTTCTTCTGACTGAAACCAGCTGCCATGTTGTTTAGCTTCTTCTGACTGAAACCAGCTGCTATGTTGTTTAGCTTCTTCTGACTGAAACCAGCTGCCATGTTGTTTAGCTTCTTCTGACTGAAACCAGCTGCCATGTTGTTTAGCTTCTTCTGACTGAAACCAGCTGCTATGTTGTTTAGCTTCTTCTGACTGAAACCAGCTGCCATGTTGTTTAGCTTCTTCTGACTGAAACCAGCTGCCATGTTGTTTAGCTTCTTCTGACTGAAACCAGCTGCCATGTTGTTTAGCTTCTTCTGACTGAGTCTCCAGGAAGGAATCAAATCAAATCAAATTGTATTTGTCACATGCGCCAAATACAACAGTGAAATGCTAACTTACAAGCCCTTAACCAACAATGCATTAATTTAAGAAGTTTTGAAAAATATATTAAATAAGTGTTAAGTAAAAAATAGATAAGTACCACTGACAACACACAGTTACCCACAATGCACCGTTAAACAGCTCAAGTGTTTGCATCTACTGTGAATATCACCTTACTCTCCATCCATGCAGATTTGGTGATCAGATCAGCCCATACAATAACCTAAACACAGAACGACAACCTAACCAAATCTCTCAGGAAAAACCCGGAACACATTCATCATTTGTAGGGGACAAAAAAGAGGACACACACAGAGACAGCAAATGGGCTCAACTATCGTCTGTGATTCCCTTTCCAACAAATTAAAGTTTATTTGTCAACAGCGCCTCTTCAACCTCAGGAGGCTGAAGAAATTTGGCTTGTCACCCAAAACTCTGACAATCTTTTACAGATGCATAATCGAGAGCATCCTGCCGGGCTGTATCCCCTCCTGGTACGGCAGTTGCTCCACCCACAACCGTAAGGCTCTCCAGAGGGTGGTGCGGTCTGCACAACGCATCACCAGGGGCAAACTACCTGCCCTCCAGGACACCTACAGCACCCAATGTTACAGGAAGGCCAAAAAGATCATCAAGGACAACAACCACGCGAGCCACTGCTTGTTCACACCGCTGTCATCCAGAAGGCGAGGTCAGTACAAGTGCATCAAAGCTGGGGCCGAGAGACTGAAAAACAGCTTCTTTCTCAAGGCCATCAGACTGTTAAACAGCCATCACTAACATTGAGTGGCTGCTGCCAACACACTGACTCAACTCCAGCCACTTTAATAATTAACTATTCACTATTCACTTAATAATCACTATTCACTTTAAACAATGGCACTTTATATAATGTTTACATACCCTACATTACTCATCTCATACTGTATATACTGTACTCTATACCATCTACTGCATCTTGCCTATGCCGTTTGGCCCTCGCTCATTCATATATCTTTATGTACATATTCTTATTCATTCCTTTACACTTGTGTGTATAAAGTAGTAGTTGTGAAATTGTTAGATTACATGTTAGATATTACTGCATGGTCGTAACTAGAAGCATAAGCTTTTTGCTACTCTCGCATTAACATCAGCTAATCATGTGTATGTGACCAATGAAATTTGATTTTATTCACCTGGTTGGTCTATGTCTTAAAATTCGGCTTGTCACCAAAAGCAAACTCACAAACTTCTACAGATGCACAATCAAGAGCATCCTGTCGGGCTGTATCACCGCCTGGTACGGCAACTACTCCGACCACAACCGTAAAGGTTCTCCAGAGGGTAGTGAGGTCTGCACAACGCATCACCGGGGGCAAACTACCTGCCCTCCAGGACACCTACACCACCCGATGTCACAGGAAGGCCATAAAGATCATCAAGGACAACAACCACCCGAGCCACTGCCTGTTCACCCCGCTATCATCCAGAAGGCGAGGTCAGTACAGGTGCATCAAAGCTTGGACCGAGAGACTGAAAAACAGCTTCTATCTCAAGGCCATCAGACTGTTAAACAGCCACCACTAACATTGAGTGGCTGCTGCCAACACACTGACTCAACTCCAGCCACTTTAATAATGGGAATTGATGGGAAATGATGTAAATATATCACTAGCCACTTTAAATATTGCTACCTAATATGTTTACATACCCTACATTATTCATCTCATATGTATATGTATATACCTTACTCTATATCATCTACTGCATCTTTATGTAATACATGTATCACTAGCCACTTTAACTATGCCACTTTGTTTACATACTCATCTCATATGTATATACTGCACTCAATACCATCTACTGTATCTTGCCTATGCCGCTCTGTACCATCACTCATTCATATATCTTTATGTACATATTCTTTATCCCCTTACACTTGTGTCTATAAGGTAGTAGTTTTGGAATTGTTAGCTAGATTACTTGTTGGTTATTACTGCATTGTAGGAACTAGAAGCACAAGCATTTCGGTACACTCGCATTAACATCTGCTAACCATGTGTATGTGACAAATAAAATTTGATTTGTTTTGTATGTGATTCTCATTCATAAGTAGGCAACACACAGTATGTTTTTAATTTAAATTTTACCTTTATTTAACTAGGCAAGACAGTTAATTAAGAACAAATTATTATTTTCAATGATGGCCTAGGAACAGTGGGATAACTGCCTTGTTCAGGGGCAGAACGGCAATTTTTTGACCTTGTCTTCTCGGGGATTCGATTTTGCAACCTTGCGGTTACAAGTCCAACGCTCTAACCGCTAGGCTACCTGCCGCCCCAAATGTATCAGTCCATGCATATGAATACCCACTAAAAAACGTAGTACCAAGTAGACCTTTCTCACGGCCAGAGACAGTGACTTAAAAGCAATTATGAGTCAATGTGTGTTCTCTTTGTTTGTGATTGTAACATCTAGGCAAACGAGTGAATAAGGTTTGGTGAATTTGGTGGGTGTATAAGGTCTGGTGAATAAGATGGGTAAATAATATGGGTTAATAAGATGGGTTAATAAGATGGGTTAATAAGGTCTGGTGAATAAGATTGGTGAATAAGATGGGTGAATAAGATGGGTGAATAAGATGGGTTAATAAGATGGGTTAATAAGATGGGTTAATAAGATAGGTTAATAACGTCGGGTGAATAAGATGGGTGAATAAGATGGGTGAATAAGATGGGTGTCACGTTCTGACCTTTATTTCCGTTGTTTTGTATTTATTTAGTATGGTCAGGGCGTGAGTTGGGTGGGCAGTCTATGTTTGTTTGTCTATGTTGATGGCTTGTTTCAGCACAGGTCTCATTTTGTAGCTTCACGGTCGAATTTGGTTTATTGTTTTTGTTACTCGTTTGTATAGTGTTCAGTCTTTCTTTATTAAAGATTTTACCATGGACACTTACCACGCCGCATATTGGTCCTCTGATCCTTCTCGCCTCTCCTCTTCAGACGAAGAGGAGGACGGCCGTGACAGAATCACCCACCAACCAAGGACCAAGCGGCGTGGTAGAAAACAGCGACGACAGCAGCAGCAGCAGCAACAACAACAGCGGCCGGTATCACAGGACTCCTGGACATGGGAGGAGATACTGAACGGAGAGGGACCCTGGGCACAGGCTGGGGAATATCGCCGCCCCAAAGCAGAGCTGGAGGCAGCGAAAGCTGAGCGGCGGCGATATGAGGAGGCAGCACGGCAGTGCGACAGGTACGAGAGACAGCCCCAAAATTTTTTTGGGGGGGGGCACATGAGGGGTGGAGCTAGGCCAGGTAGCAGACCTGCGCTCACCCCTCGTGCTTATTATAAGCAGCGCGATACTGGGCAGGCACCGTGTTATGCGGTTAAGCGCACGGTGTCGCCAGTACGTGTCCATAGCCCGGTGCGCTATAGGACAGCCCCCCGAGAGTGTCATGCGAGTGCGGGCATCGAGCCAGGGCGTATGGTGCCTGCTCAGCGGGTCTGGTCGCCGGTACGCAGTTTTGGCCCAGGGTATCCTGCGCCGGCTCTGCGTGCTGTGTCTCCGGGGCGCTGGGAGGGTGCAGTGCGTCCTCTGCCCGCGCTCCGCTCGTACCGGGCGACTGTGGGAATGGAGCCGAAGGGAGAGGTGCGTGTAGTAAGCATTAGATCTCCCGTGCTTACCCACAGCCCGGTTCAACCTGTGCCTGCACTCTGGACGGTCCGGGCTAGAGTGGTTATCCAGCCTGGGGAAGTGGTGCCAAGGTTGCGCACCAGAGCTCCAGTGCTCCCCCACAGCCCGGTCTTTCAGGTGCCTCCTCTTAACCCCAAGCCTCCTGAAGGTCTTCCCAGCCTGGTGGTTCCTGTGGCAGCCCCACGCACCAGGCTGTCTCTCTGTCTCCTCCCTGCAGGTGGTCCTGTCTGTCCGGCGCCGCTGCCGGAGTCTCCCGCCTGTCCGGCGCCTCTGCCGGAGTCTCCCGCCTGTCCGGCGCCTCTGCCGGAGTCTCCCGCCTGTCCGGCGCCTCTGCCGGAGTCTCCCGCCTGTCCGGCGCCTCTGCCGGAGTCTCCCGCCTGTCCGGCGCCTCTGCCGGAGTCTCCCGCCTGTCCGGCGCCTCTGCCGGAGTCTCCCGCCTGTCCGGCGCCTCTGCCGGAGTCTCCCGCCTGTCCGGCGCCTCTGCCGGAGCCTCCCGCCTGTCCGGCGCCTCTGCCGGAGCCTCCCGCCTGTCCGGCGCCTCTGCCGGAGCCTCCCGCCTGTCCGGCGCCTCTGCCGGAGCCTCCCGCCTGTCCGGCGCCTCTGCCGGAGCCTCCCGCCTGTCCGGCGCCTCTGCCGGAGTCTCCCGCCTGTCCGGCGCCGCTGCCGGAGCCTCCCGCCTGTCCGGCGCCGCTGCCGGAGCCTCCCGCCTGTCCGGCGCCGCTGCCGGAGCCCCTCTGCCCAGAGCAGCTGTCTCTCTGTCCCGAGCAGCTGTCTCTCTGTCCCGAGCAGCTGTCTCTCTGTCCCGAGCAGCTGTCTCTCTGTCCCGAGCAGCTGTCTCTCTGTCCCGAGCAGCTGTCCCTCTGTCCCGAGCAGCTGTCCCTCTGTCCCGAGCTGCCCCTCTGTCCAGTGGGGTCATTGAGAGGGGTGGTCATGCTGAGAGAGCCACGGAGGCGGACAATAAGGCGGACTAAGACAATGATGAGATGGGGTCCGCGTCCCGCGCCAGAGCCGCCACCGCGGACAGACGCCCACCCAGACCCTCCCCTATAGGTCAAGGTTTTGCGGCCGGAGTCCGCACCTTTGGGGGGGGGTACTGTCACGTTCTGACCTTTATTTCCGTTGTTTTGTATTTATTTAGTATGGTCAGGGCGTGAGTTGGGTGGGCAGTCTATGTTTGTTTGTCTATGTTGATGGCTTGTTTCAGCACAGGTCTCATTTTGTAGCTTCACGGTCGAATTTGGTTTATTGTTTTTGTTACTCGTTTGTATAGTGTTCAGTCTTTCTTTATTAAAGATTTTACCATGGACACTTACCACGCCGCATATTGGTCCTCTGATCCTTCTCGCCTCTCCTCTTCAGACGAAGAGGAGGACGGCCGTGACAATGGGTGATTAAGATGGGTTAATAAGGTCGGGTGAATAAGATGGGTGAATAAGGTCAGGTGAATAAGATGAGTGAATAAAATGTGCGATTAATATCTGGTGATTGCAATATTTAATCTTCCTTGAAATTATTGCACTCCTTGTGCAAAAAAAGGTAATTTCAAAGGTTATTCCAGCAAAATGTTTGTCAAGCTCGTTATTGACAAAGTGTCCTTCAGAAAATACATACTACAGGGTTACATAGAACTCATAGGCTTCAGTGAGCAGGGAGGGACACAGGGATCTCACCCTTTAACTTGCCTCATATGCCCTCATTGTAAAGAGAAACATTCAAAGGTGCCATAGCATCATCCACAAAATGGATATTATTTTATTCCGAGAGTCTGTTAAGACACGATTTCTTCTGGGCACGTCCTTTTTTGCCGCCACGCAAGGCACTTTTTTCATACCATTGTACCAGCACTGGTCCAATACTAGTTTTCATACAGCAGAACCAGCACTGGTCCAATACTAGTTTTCATACAGCAGGACCAGCACTGGTCCAATACTAGTTTTCATACAGCGAAACCAGGACTGGTCCAATACTAGTTTTCATACAGCGAAACCAGGACTGGTCCAATACTAGTTTTCATACAGCGAAACCAGCACTGGTCCAATACTAGTTTTCATACAGCTGTACCAGCACTGGTCCAATACTAGTTTTCATACAGCAGACCCAGCACGGGTCCAATACTAGTTTTCATACAGAGGAACCAGCACTGGTCCAATACTAGTTTTCATACAGAGAAACCAGCACTGGTCCAATACTAGTTTTCATACAGGAGAACCAGCACTGGTCCAATACTAGTTTTCATACAGCAGAACCAGCACTGGTCTAATACTAGTTTTCATACAGCGAAACCAGCACTGGTCCAATACTAGTTTTCATACAGCGAAACCAGCACCGGTCCAATACTAGTTTTCATACCGTTGTACCAGCACTGGTCCAATACTAGTTTTCATACAGCGAAACCAGGACTGGTCCAATACTAGTTTTTATACAGCGAAACCAGCATGGTTATTCAATGAAAATACGTCAGATGTGGACCAACATATTTGAATGCTCAACCATTTTCCTTTTGTTTCAAAGGTTTCAGTCACTAGTCTGTTAACATCAGGTATCCTGATTCACCAAGAACTGTCACTCATGCAAACGTTGTGCCATTTTGTTTAGGAGATTAATGCAATAATTATCAAGATTAACACCAAACATAAAACACATTAATGACTTGATTTGGAAATCCCCACAAAATGGGACTCTGCATTGAGACAGATGCACCGCCCTGAACTAACCTGCAGAATGAGCAATGGAGGATGGTGAAAAGCTCATTTGCATGCTGAACGGCGTTCTTAATGTGGATAATGTGTATATTTATTTAAATGTAATTTTGTTCCCGCACAGACTGCACCGTAGGCTTTTGAGCCAAAGTCATATTAACCCCTACTTAGTTATCATTCAGTGCACAACGTCCCCCACGCACGTTGAATATTCATGTCAATGGCCATTCGATGTCGCTTGACTCCTCCCATATTCCAACACAACGGCAGCGTAAACGCAGTTCAATGGCTACTGTCCAAGTACAGAAGAGATCATAATTACTGTTATTCACGCAAGCACAAATACTGCTCACTTGGAACGTTCTTTTGCTCGTGTCACTCGCTGTTGCTGACATGGCAAACAAAACCGTCCCACCCAACGAAGGCCGCGCTCTGCAAGGAAGGGAGGACTAAACGGTCATGGCAGGGAAATGAAATCACATCTCTCTTGTGTAAAACTCCCTCGTGCCACACCAAACATTGTTTATTGACAACTCCTCCGGCACAGAAAAGTCACACTAGTTTTAATGACTTGTCCGTCATTCTCATGTAACGTTTGTAAGTGGTTATTATGATCTGGGTGGTAATTCATGTATTGCCCCATCAGGCACGTAGCTTGCCTTCAGATATCATTTGAACGTTTTTCTTTGGTCTCTGTCATAATGAACAACATATTTAGTACAAAATAAGTAGCCTATACAAACTCCCCCTCCCCCACCACTGTGGTGTAATTCTTTAGTTTAGGGGCGATTCAGTTTAGATCAGTTGAGTTAGTTTAATAATGCTTATGAGAGTATGTAAAGAGTCTTGTAATGAGCGTAACCAACAAGTTCAGGAGTCCAAACGCAGAATTCGGCACACTATGTGACATACAATATCAGATTGTTAGCATTGAATATGCAATGCATCATCCGTCCCGAGATAGCCTACCAATCTCCTACTGACATGAGTTGTGATTTGGTTTCTTCTCAGAATGTAACACTCTGACTCAGTGAAGAAGTTGGGCACCTACTAACACTGTAGGATAACTAACACTGTAGGATAACTAAGACTGTAGGATAACTCCAACACTGTAGGATAACTGTAGGAAAAGTGCTCAATAAGAAGAAGCAGAGAAGACTATTTTGCGATCCGGTTGACCCCACCCCCTCTCCCAGTGACTGGGAGCACCCCACCCACAGCATTCTGGATAGGTCTGCAGCCCACTGCAGCGTCCAGGGGCCCATCTGTGAAATATGCGCATGAGAAGCTCCGCCCTGTCGTAAATTCCCGGGCCGTCTGTCGGAGCAGCTCGAAGACACCACATGCCGGAATCTGTTCCTTCCCATTTCACAGGGGGGGGGGGGGGGGGGGGACTAAGAGGAGGAGGCCCTGGTCCTGTCCAACATGGTCCTAAACGTGTTCTCGGAGTAGGAGTGCTGATCTAGGATCAGGTCCCCGCATCTATGTAATGCTATTCATTTTTATCTTAAAGGCAAAGCTGATCCTAGATCAGCTATCCTACCCTTGAGATGCTTTTTGAATACAAGCCCAGGGGTTGTAGCTCAGCAATGGAGTGTGGGCTTCGACTTTATGAGGTCCGTAGTTGATGGTTCGATCCCCAGTATACAGTGACTTTGGAAAGTTTTCCACATTTTGTTACTTTACAGCCTTATTCTAAAATGTATTCAATCGTTGTTTTCCCTCATAAATCTACATAATGATAAAGCAAAAACAGATTCGTATTTTTTTTTCTAATTTATAATAAATAAACCTGAAATATCACATTTACATAAGTATTCAGACCCTTTACTCAGTACTTTGTTGAAGCACCTTTGGCAGCGATTACAGCTTCAAGTATTCTTGGGTATCACGCTACAAGCTTGGCACACCTGTATTTGGGGAGTTTCTCCCATTCTTCTCTGCAGATCCTCTCAAGCTCTGTCGGGTTGAATGGGGAGCTTCGCTTCACAGCTATTTTCAGGTCTCTCCAGAGATGTTCGATCGGGTTCTGGCTGGGCCACTCAAGGACTTTCAGAGACTTGCCCGAAGCCACTCCTGCATTGTTTTGGCTGTGTGCTTAGGGTCATTGTCCTGTTGGAAGGTGAACCTTCACCCCAGTCTGAGGTCCTGAGCGCTCTAGAACAGGTTTTCATCAAGGATCTCTCTGTACTTTGCTCCGTTCATCTTTCCTTGATCCTGACTAGTCTCCCATTCCCTGCCACTGAAAAACATCCCCACAGCATGATGCTGCCACCACCATGCTTCACCGTAGGGATGGTGCCAAGTTTTCTCCAGACGTGACACTTGGCATTCAGGCCAAAGAGTTCAATCTTGGTTTCATCAGACCAGAGAATCTTGTTTCACAGTCTGAGAGTCTTTAGGTGCCTTTTGGCAAACTCCAAGCGGGCTGTCATGTGCCTTTTACTGAGGAGTGGCTTCTGTCTGGCCACTCTTCCATAAAGGGCTGATTGGTGGAGTACAGCAGAGATGGTTGTCCTTCTGGAAGGTTCTCCCATCTCAACAGAGGAACTCTGGAGCTCTGTCAGAGTGACAATTGGGTTCTTGGTCACTTCCCTGACCAAGGCCCTTCTTCCCCGATAGCTCGGTTTGGCCAGGCGGACAGCTCTAGGAAGAGTCTTGGTCGTTTCAAACTTCCAATGACGAAGGCCACTGTGTTCTTAGGGACCTTCAATGCTGCAGACATGTTTTTGGTGCCCTTCCCCAGATCTGTGCCTCGACACAATCCTGTCTCAGAGCTCTGCAAACAATTCCTTCGACCTCATGGCTTGGTTTTTGCTCTGACATGCACTGTCAACTGTGGGATCTTTATATAGACAGGTTTGTGCTTTTCCAAATCATGTCCAATCAATTTAATTGACCACAGGTGGACTCCAAGGTGTAGAAACATCTCAAGGATGATCAATGGAAGCAGGATGCACCTGAGCTTAATTTTGAGTCTAATAGCAAAGGGTCTGAATACTTATGTAAATAAGGTTTTTCTTAAAAAATGTCTAAAAACCTGTTTTCACTTTGTCATTATGGGGTATTGTGATGTCGTTATGGGGTATAGTGTGTAGATTGCTGAGGAAATTGTTTTATTTAATACATTTGAGAATAAGGCTGCAACGTAACAAAATGTAGAAAAAGTCCAGGGGTCTGAATACTTTCCGAAGGCTCTGTTATATCCTAATTAGGGTCTTGTTGCCTGTAGGTGCTAACCAGAACTACCCAGCATACGGTTGGACAAGGTGTTATTACTATCCTGGGTCAGACTTTATGGAAGTATAGTCAGTAGTTGCTAATGAGCTAAAATGCTAACTGTTTCTCTGATGATATTGGAACACACAACCTCTGGGTTGCTAGAGGTTAGAGTTATATCATTTTTACCTTCAGTAATCTTCTGTCTCATGTAACCATACCAAACTTAACATATCATGCTAATTTGAGCGTCCTGGATTTACGTTTGCTATGTTACGTCTATGAGACCAGGCTGCACCAGGGCCCCTATCCACAAAGCGTTTCAGAGTAGGAGTGCTGATCTAGGATCAGGTCGACCCCTGTCCATATAATCTTATTCATTATGATCTAAAAGGCAAAACTGATCCTTGGTCAGCACTCCTACCCTGAGACAATTATGTGAGTATGAGCCCAAGCCTGCTTGGCTTCAGATGACAGAGTGCAGAGGGATGCAGAAGGGAAAGGTATTTTATTTGGTTTGATATGACATCTTAATCATAGACTAAGTGACAGGGCAGGATACTGTAGAAAAGGAGACAGGATCACAACAGTAAAATGTCATGTTTTATTTGACCATATGCTCCCTGACACCGTATGCTCTTTGCTCTTTCCCTGTAGCTCAGTGTATTGGTCCTATCTCAGTAGACTATGGTCACTGTTGTAGTCTTTCCCTGTAGCTCAGTGTATTGGTCCTATCTCAGTAGACTATGGTCACTGTTGAAGTCTTTCCCTGTAGCTCAGTGTATTGGTCCTATCTCAGTAGACTATGATCATTGTTGTAGTCTTTCCCTGTACCTCAGTGTATTGGTCCTATCTCAGTAGACTATGGTCATTGTTGTAGTCTTTCCCTGTAGCTCAGTGTATTGGTCCTATCTCAGTAGACTATGGTCACTGTTGAAGTCTTTCCCTGTAGCTCAGTGTATTGGTCCTATCTCAGTAGACTATGGTCATTGTTGTAGTCTTTCCCTGTAGCTCAGTGTATTGGTCCTATCTCAGTAGACTATGGTCACTGCTGTAGTCTTTCCCTGTAGCTCAGTGTATTGGTCCTATCTCAGTAGACTATGGTCATTGTTGTAGTCTTTCCCTGTAGCTCAGTGTATTGGTCCTATCTCAGTAGACTATGGTCATTGTTGTAGTCTTTCCCTGTAGCTCAGTGTATTGGTCCTATCTCAGTAGACTATGGTCATTGTTGTAGTCTTTCCCTGTAGCTCAGTGTATTGGTCCTATCTCAGTAGACTATGGTCATTGTTGTAGTCTTTCCCTGTAGCTCAGTGTATTGGTCCTATCTCAGTAGACTATGGTCATTGTTGTAGTCTTTCCCTGTAGCTCAGTGTATTGGTCCTATCTCAGTAGACTATGGTCATTGTTGTAGTCTTTCCCTGTAGCTCAGTGTATTGGTCCTATCTCAGTAGACTATGGTCATTGTTGTAGTCTTTCCCTGTAGCTCAGTGTATTGGTCCTATCTCAGTAGACTATGGTCACTGTTGTAGTCTTTCCCTGTAGCTCAGTGTATTGGTCCTATCTCAGTAGACTATGGTCATTGTTGTAGTCTTTCCCTGTAGCTCAGTGTATTGGTCCTATCTCAGTAGACTATGGTCATTGTTGTAGTCTTTCCCTGTAGCTCAGTGTATTGGTCCTATCTCAGTAGACTATGGTCATTGTTGTAGTCTTTCCCTGTAGCTCAGTGTATTGGTCCTATCTCAGTAGACTATGGTCATTGTTGTAGTCTTTCCCTGTAGCTCAGTGTATTGGTCCTATCTCAGTAGATTATGGTCATTGTTGTAGTCTTTCCCTGTAGCTCAGTGTATTGGTCCTATCTCAGTAGACTATGGTCATTGTTGTAGTCTTTCCCTGTAGCTCAGTGTATTGGTCCTATCTCAGTAGATTATGGTCATTGTTGTAGTCTTTCCCTGTAGCTCAGTGTATTGGTCCTATCTCAGTAGACTATGGTCATTGTTGTAGTCTTTCCCTCTAGCTCAGTGTATTGGTCCTATCTCAGTAGACTATGGTCACTGTTGTAGTCTTTCCCTGTAGCTCAGTGTATTGGTCCTATCTCAGTAGACTATGGTCACTGTTGAAGTCTTTCCCTGTAGCTCAGTGTATTGGTCCTATCTCAGTAGACTATGGTCATTGTTGTAGTCTTTCCCTGTAGCTCAGTGTATTGGTCCTATCTCAGTAGACTATGGTCATTGTTGTAGTCTTTCCCTGTAGCTCAGTGTATTGGTCCTATCTCAGTAGACTATGGTCACTGTTGTAGTCTTTCCCTGTAGCTCAGTGTATTGGTCCTATCTCAGTAGACTATGGTCACTGTTGTTGTCTTTCCCTGTAGCTCAGTGTATTGGTCCTATCTCAGTAGACTATGGTCACTGTTGTAGTCTTTCCCTGTAGCTCAGTGTATTGGTCCTATCTCAGTAGACTATGGTCACTGTTGTAGTCTTTCCCTGTAGCTCAGTGTATTGGTCCTATCTCTGTAGACTATGGTCATTGTTGTAGTCTTTCCCTGTAGCTCAGTGTATTGGTCCTATCTCAGTAGACTATGGTCATTGTTGTAGTCTTTCCCTGTAGCTCAGTGTATTGGTCCTATCTCAGTAGACTATGGTAATTGTTGTAGTCTTTCCCTGTAGCTCAGTGTATTGGTCCTATCTCAGTAGACTATGGTCACTGTTGTTGTCTTTCCCTGTAGCTCAGTGTATTGGTCCTATCTCAGTAGACTATGGTCACTGTTGTAGTCTTTCCCTGTAGCTCAGTGTATTGGTCCTATCTCAGTAGACTATGGTCACTGTTGTAGTCTTTCCCTCTAGCTCAGTGTATTGGTCCTATCTCTGTAGACTATGGTCATTGTTGTAGTCTTTCCCTGTAGCTCAGTGTATTGGTCCTATCTCAGTAGACTATGGTCATTGTTGTAGTCTTTCCCTGTAGCTCAGTGTATTGGTCCTATCTCAGTAGACTATGGTCATTGTTGTAGTCTTTCCCTGTAGCTCAGTGTATTGGTCCTATCTCAGTAGACTATGGTCATTGTTGTAGTCTTTCCCTGTAGCTCAGTGTATTGGTCCTATCTCAGTAGACTATGGTCATTGTTGTAGTCTTTCCCTGTAGCTCAGTGTATTGGTCCTATCTCAGTAGACTATGGTCACTGCTGTAGTCTTTCCCTGTAGCTCAGTGTATTGGTCCTATCTCAGTAGACTATGGTCACTGTTGTAGTCTTTCCCTGTAGCTCAGTGTATTGGTCCTATCTCAGTAGACTATGGTCAATGTTGTAGTCTTTCCCTGTAGCTCAGTGTATTTGTCCTATCTCAGTAGACTATGGTCACTGTTGTAGTCTTTCCCTGTAGCTCAGTGTATTGGTCCTATCTCTGTAGACTATGGTCATTGTTGTAGTCTTTCCCTGTAGCTCAGTGTATTGGTCCTATCTCAGTAGACTATGGTCACTGTTGTAGTCTTTCCCTGTAGCTCAGTGTATTTGTCCTATCTCAGTAGACTATGGTCACTGTTGTAGTCTTTCCCTGTACCTCCTTCCCATTCCACAATGAGGTTAGGAATTCCTCATATTCCACACTGTAGCAGCTCCATCTTGCTGACTGTAGCAGTCAAGAGGAATCGGGTGACGAGGGCGGGAATCCTCTCCATAGCAACCGGAAATGGTTGCTAGGATACACGTTGTATGGGAAGCATGGTGGATGAATGGTCTGTGTTCTCCCTTTCTCCATCGCTGAATAAACGTCAACACCTGACCTTGCGACCCCAGTTCTCCCACCACTTAACTCTGACCTGCCATTGCTGATCGAAAGTCAGTTGCTATTAGCGTTTCGCTACCAAGTGACGTGATGCAAACAACTTCTTAAAAAACTTTTAAAAAAAATATGCTGACAGTGTTTATACGACAATATCCAAATCAAATGTTAAGTCCTTTTTACATCAGCAGACGTCACAAAGTGCTTCTACAGAATCTTAGCCTAAAACCCCAAACAGCAAAGCAGGGCAGATGTAGAAGCACAGTGGCAAGGGGGGAAGAAACAAGAAAGGCAGGAACATAGGAAGAAACCTAGAGAGGAACCAGGCTTTGAGGGGTGGCCTGTCCTCTGGCTGTGGTGGGTGGAGATTATAAGAGTAGAGATGGTCATTAAGGCCAGATTGTTCTTCAAGATGTTCAAGCGTTCATAGATGACCAGCAGGGTCAAATAATCATCACAGAGGGAGCAACAGGTCAGCACATCAGGAGTAAATGTCAGTTGGCTTTTCATATCCATTCTTATTCACAGATAAAAAGATAGTTTAGTAACTTTAATTTTGAACTTTTAGCAACAACTAGCGGTTGGTTGCGAAGGGAGTGTACATTACTGGAAACTTTCAAAGTTTATCAGTAAACTACCAGAATGTTTGTATCTTTGAAGGATTTCATGTCATTTCTCACAACACATCTCGTGGTCCTTTTGGGTATTTCTGATTATCACAGGTGTATGTAATTATCGTGCGCCCTTTGTGTGGCCTCATCATGTGTAAAATATATAAAATAATGAAATAAGATGATTTTAAAATGAAAAAAGATAGAATGACAAAGCTGTAAAACCTTTTCCTAAATATGAATAATTAACTTAGTGAGTACCAATGGTGTTTTAATATGAGGGTTTCAGGATGAAATATCCTTTATGTATTTTCTACACAGTTGATTTATTTTGCTATGTCAATAAGTCTTTGTTGTAAATGTTTTGATGCCAAACTGGTGGCAGTAGGATTCCGGAGATTCCGGTAACTAAGGTAAAGGACCCCATGATGCTGTGTGAGGCAGCAGAAGGTAGAAAGCGCCAACCTCAGAATCCGCCTCATGCCGGACTGTCTGCCAGCCTGTGTGAGAGAAAGAGAGAGAGAGATTGAGAGAAGGACAATGCCACTTGGGAGAAGTGAACTGACTGGAATGACCTCTCCCCCCTCCCTCCCTTCTTCTCCCCCCTCCCTCCCCTCTCCCTTCTTCTCCCCCCTCCCTCCCCTCTCCCTTCTTCTCCCCCCTCCCTCCCCCTCCCTTCTTCTCCCGCCCTCCCTCCCTCCCTTCTTCTCCACCTCCCCCCTCCTTTCTTCTCCACCTCCCCCCTCCCTCCCTTCTTCTCCACCTCCCCCTCCCTCCCCTTTTCTCCCGCCCTCCCTGCCTCCCTCCCTCCCTTCTTCTCCCCTCCCCCCTTCCTCCCTTCTTCTCCTGCCCTCCCTGCCTCCCTTCTTCTCCCCCCCCCCCCTCCCTCCCTTCTTCTCCAACCCCCCCTCCTTCCTTCTTCTCCACCTCACCCTCCCTCCCTTTTTCTCCCGCCCTCCCTGCCTCCCTCCCTCCCTTCTTCTCCCCCTCCCCCTCCCTCCCTTCTTCTCCCCCTCCCCCTTCCTCCCTTCTTCTCCCGCCCTCCCTGCCTCCCTTCTTCTCCCCCTCCCCCCTTCCTCCCTTCTTCTCCCGCCCTCCCTGCCTCCCTCCCTCCCTTCTTCTCCCCCTCCCCCCTCCCTCCCTTCTTCTCCCCCTCCCCCCTTCCTCCCTTCTTCTCCCACTCCCCTCTCCATTGTTGGTGTTTTCAGCCAGTTATTTTGCCTCCTCGGTGCTATTTGTAAGGTGGGATGTTGTTGGCAAAGGCTGGAGCTGGTGGAGGGGACTGTGCTCAATGAAAGGAGCCAGCCTGGTACCGTCTGGACCTGGGCCAGGGCTCCATGGGAGAAATACCCACAGCAGGTGTGTGTGTGTGTATGTGTGTGTGTGTGTGTGTGTGTGTGTGTGTGTGTGTGTGTGTAAAGGATAGAGGGAGGGATGATGGGAAGATGGTGGGAGGAGAGAAGGGTGTGTGAAGAGAGATATGGCAGGAGTATGTAACAGAGAGAGAGAGGGAGAAAGAGAGGAGAAAGAGAAAGTTAGATTCTGGCGCAGAGCAAGCTTCTGTTGACCACCACTACGTGTTGGCGTGGTCTCTCCCTTTTCTCCTCAATTTATTATAGATTTTTTTCTTCACTTTTTGGATCGGGCGCCCGTGCCAGTGCGTTCATCTGCCGTCAAAAGGCATATCGGTTTTGGAAGCCAAAAGAATCTCGCCATCCATCCCTCTGTTATGGTCGTCTGTTGCTTTTCTCTTTTTTGGCACCCTGCGCTCCTCTTTGTTCTCCTCCTGGTTATTCTCCTGGTTTTCCTCCTGGTTCTCCTCCTGGTCCTCCTGGTTCTCCTCCTGGTTCTCCTGGTGCTCCTGGTTCTCCTCCTGGTTCTCCTCCTGGTTCTCCTGGTCCTCCTGATTTTCCTCCTGGTCCTCCTGGTCCTCCTCCTGGTCCTCCTGGGTCTCCTCCTGGTCCTCCTCCTGGTCCTCCTGGTTCTCCTCCTGGTTCTCCTCCTGGTCCTCCTGGTTCTCCTCCTGGTTCCCTATCTGGTTCTCCTCCTGGTTCACCTCCAGGTTATCTATCTGGTTCTCCTCTGTCCTCTCGTCACTTATTTCTCCTCTCCTTTCTGTCTTGTGACACTGCTGTTTGCCCATTCTTGTCTTTTTAAGACATGGTGGTGGGTGGCAGGGGTACCTGTGTGCACCTGAATAGGTTGGCAGTGCCAATCTTCTCAATGGCACAAGATGTGACCTGGCACAGAGGAGTGTGATAAGATGGGTGTCTGCTTCAAGCCATCTATTTCAACATTAGTATCAGGGGATTTGTCTGGTGGAGTCATGTAGTCAGGAAAACCTCATTCAAGATGGCCGTCCAGTGGAGTCCACTGTGGGGCTCAGGGCTACATTGATTGGTCTCAAAGTTGGCTTTTCAATTTTATAGAGAACTCAGTGTGAACCAACTTACAATCATACATTATGTATTGTCAATTTGTTTGAGTATGGACCCTTCTACATATGCCTTTAGGTTAGCACTAGTAAAGTCCCAGTCATAGATAATATTAGACCTCGATGGGAAAACTACTGCATGTTAACGAGGCAAATAAAAAAATAAAAAATCATACAAAGCAAGACTATACTGTGTTGTCCAGCTCTATCACTGCCTTTAGATTGGTATCACATCCATCATATCAAATTGTATTGGTCACGTACACATGGTTAGCAGATGTTAATGGTAGTGTAGTGAAATGCTGACAGACAGTGACAGACAACCTCTGTAGAGAGAACATTTGGCCTATTAAAACAACCAACCGGGTAGCAGGTGAGGGTTGGAGATGTTCACTATTCAGGTCTGTGTCAAATGTGTTCTGAAAGCCACCCAGATTTGATTCTGACCAAAAACAAACGCCCCCATTGCACTCTCTGTGTTGTCTCTGTGTCTGTCTCTGTGTTGTCTCTGTGTCTGTGTCTGTCTCTGTGTCTGTCTCTGTGTGTCTGTCTCTGTGTGTGTCTGTCTCTGTGTGTGTCTGTCTCTGTGTGTGTCTGTCTCTGTGTGTGTCTGTCTCTGTCTCTGTGTATGTCTCTGTCTCTGTGTGTCTGTCTCTGTGTGTGTCTCTGTGTCTGTGTGTGTCTCTGTGTCTGTCTCTGTGTGTTTCTCTGTGTGCGTCTGTGTCTGTGTGTGTCTCTGTGTGTCTGTCTCTGTGTGTCTGTCTCTGTGTGTGTGTCTCTGCCTCTGTGTCTCTGTGTGTCTCTGTGTCTGTCTGTGTCTCTGTGTCTGTCTGTGTCTCTGTGTGTGTCTCTGTCTCTGTCTGTCTATGTGTCTGTGTGTGTGTCTGTGTCTCTGTGTGTGTGTCTGTCTCTGTCTGTCTTTGTGTGTGTCTCTGTGTGTCTCTGTGTGTCTATGCCTCTGTGTGTGTCTCTGTGTGTGTGTGTGTGTGTGTCTCTGTGTGTGTGTGTCTCTGTGTGTGTCTCTCTGTGTGTGTGTCTCTGTGTGTGTGTCTGTCTCTGTGTGTCTCTGTGTCTGTCTCTGTCTCTGTGTGTGTCTCTGTCTCTGTGTGTGTTTCTGTCTCTGTATGTGTCTCTGTCTCTGTGTGTGTCTCTGTCTCTGTGTGTGTCTCTGTCTCTGTGTGTGTCTCTGTCTCTGTGTGTGTCTCTGTCTCTGTGTGTGTCTCTGTGTGTGTGTGTCTCTGTGTGTCTGTCTCTGTGTGTATCTCTGTGTCTGTCTCTGTCTCTGTGTGTGTGTGTGTGTGTCTCTGTCTCTGTGTCTGTCTCTGTCTCTGTGTGTGTCTCTGTCTCTGTGTGTGTCTCTGTCTCTGTGTGTGTCTCTGTCTCTGTGTCTGTCTCTGTGTGTGTCTCTGTCTCTGTGTCTGTCTCTGTCTCTGTGTCTGTCTCTGTGTGTGTCTCTGTCTCTGTGTCTGTCTCTGTCTCTGTGTGTTTCTGTCTCTGTGTGTGTATCTGTCTCTGTGTGTGTCTCTGTCTCTGTGTGTGTCTCTGTCTCTGTGTGTGTCTCTGTGTGTGTGTGTCTCTGTGTGTCTGTCTCTGTGTGTATCTCTGTGTCTATCTCTGTCTCTGTGTGTGTGTGTGTCTGTCTCTGTCTCTGTGTGTCTCTGTCTCTGTCTCTGTGTGTGTCTCTGTCTCTGTGTGTGTCTCTGTGTCTGTCTCTGTCTCTGTGTGTGTCTCTGTCTCTGTGTGTGTCTCTGTCTCTGTGTGTGTCTCTGTCTCTGTGTCTGTCTCTGTGTGTGTCTCTGTCTCTGTGTCTGTCTCTGTCTCTGTGTGTGTCTCTGTGTGTGTCTCTGTCTCTCTGTGTGTCTCTGTGTGTGTGTGTCTCTGTGTGTCTGTCTCTGTGTGTATCTCTGTGTCTGTCTCTGTCTCTGTGTGTGTCTGTGTCTGTCTCTGTCTCTGTGTGTCTCTGTGTGTGTCTCTGTCTCTGTGTGTGTCTCTGTCTCTGTGTGTGTCTCTGTCTCTGTGTGTGTCTCTGTCTCTGTGTCTGTCTCTGTGTGTGTCTCTGTCTCTGTGTCTGTCTCTGTCTCTGTGTGTCTCTGTGTCTGTCTCTGTCTCTGTGTGTGTCTGTGTGTGTCTCTGTCTCTGTGTGTGTCTCTGTCTCTGTGTCTGTCTCTGTGTGTGTCTCTGTCTCTGTGTGTGTCTCTGTCTCTGTGTGTGTCTCTGTGTGTGTGTGTGTCTCTGTGTGTCTGTCTCTGTGTGTATCTCTGTGTCTGTCTCTGTCTCTGTGTCTGTCTCTGTGTGTGTCTCTGTCTCTGTGTGTGTGTCTGTGTGTGGGCTGTTTATCCAGAGACTAATATTAGTCGGTGAGAGATTTACACACTAAGTCACCTCCGTTGTCTTAACGCTTATCGAACCCTCTCATCTGTGTGCTGCTTTTTTATTTCTGTTTAAGTTCTTTAAGAATTTGTTCTTAACTGACTTGTCTAGTTAACTAAAGGTTAAATAAAAATAAAATACACTTTCTGACAAGTTATAAAAAGCTCTCTAAGGTATGCTTAAGGTATGCAATGACTGACATGACAAGAGGAAATTGCACTCGAGTCCCCCCCCCCACGCTGACCCATCGTTACCCCCTTAGGGGTTTCCTTTCCAAATTTGTAATCAACTTTTGGATTACCCAAACTCTCTCTTTCCACTTCTCTTTCTCCATCTCTCTCTTTCTCAAGTTCTCTCTTTCCATTTCTCCATCTCTCTCTCTCTCTCTTTCTCCGTCTCTCTCTCTCTACAGTAAAGCTCTGGTCCTCCATCTCTCTTTGCCTCTCCTTCATCTGCAGTCAGTGAATTACCCAGCATTCCCCTTTCTCTGACTGTAACCCCCCCTCTCCACCCCCCGTGACCTATTTTAAGGGATCGGGCTCTCTACTGCAGCATTTTCCTACCCTACTCCTCTCTACTCCTCTCTACTGCAGCATTTTACTACCCTACTCCTCTCTACTCCTCTCTACTGCAGCATTTTACTACCCTACTCCTCTCTACTCCTCTCTACTGCAGCATTTTACTACCATACTCATCTCTACTCCTCTCTACTGCAGCATTTTACTACCCTACTCCTCTCTACTCCTCTCTACTACAGCATTTTACTACCATACTCATCTCTACTCCTCTCTACTGCAGCATTGTACTACCCTACTCCTCTCTACTCATCTCTACTCCTCTCTACTGCAACGTTTTACTACCCTACTCCTCTCTACTCCTCTCTACTACAGCATTTTACTACCCTACTCCTCTCTACTCCTCTCTACTGTAGCATTTTACTACCCTACTCCTCTCTACTCCTCTTTACTCCTCTCTACTGCGGCGTTTTACTACCCTACTCCTCTCTACTCCTCTCTACTCCTCTCTCTACTCCTCTCTACTGCAGCATTTTACTACCCTACTCCTCTTTACTCCTCTCTACTGCAGTGTTTTACTACCCTACTCCTCTCTACTCCTCTTTACTCCTCTCTACTGCAGCATTTTACTACCCTACTCCTCTCTACTCCTCTCTACTGCAGCATTTTACTACCCTACTCCTCTCTACTCCTCTTTACTCCTCTCTACTGCAGCATTCTACTACCCTACTCCTCTCTACTCCTCTCTACTCCTCTCTACTGCAGCATTTTACTACCCTACTCCTCTCTACTCCTCTTTACTCCTCTCTACTGCAGCATTCTACTACCCTACTCCTCTCTACTCCTCTCTACTCCTCTCTACTGCAGCATTTTACTACCCTACTCCTCTCTACTCCTCTCTACTGCAGCATTTTACTACCATACTCCTCTCTACTCCTCTCTACTCCTCTCTACTGCAGCGTTTTACTACCCTACTCCTCTCTACTCCTCTCTACTCCTCTCTACTGCAACGTTTTACTACCCTACTCCTCTCTACTCCTCTCTACTGCAGCATTTTACTACACTACTCCTCTCTACTCCTCTCTACTGCAGCATTTTACTACCCTACTCCTCTCTACTGCAGCGTTTTACTACCCTACTCCTCTCTACTCCTCTCTACTCCTCTTTACTCCTCTCTACTGCAGCATTTTACTACCCTCCTCCTCTCTACTCCTCTCTACTACAGCATTTTACTACCCTACTCCTCTCTACTACAGTATTTTACTACCCTACTCCTCTCTACTCCTCTCTACTCCTCTCTACTGCAGCGTTTTACTACCCTACTCCTATCTACTCCTCTCTACTACAGCATTTTACTACCCTACTCCTCTCTACTCCTCTCTACTACAGCATTTTACTACCCTATTCCTCTCTACTCCTCTCTACTCCTCTCTACTCCTCTCTACTACAGCATTTTACTACCCTACTTCTCTCTACTCCTCTCTACTCCTCTCTACTGCAATGTTTTACTACCCTACTCCTCTCTACTCCTCTCTACTCCTCTCTACTACAGTATTTTACTACCCTACTCCTCTCTACTCCTCTCTACTACAGCATTTTACTACCCTACTCCTCTCTACTCCTCTCTACTACAGCATTTTACTACCCTACTCCTCTCTACTCCTCTCTACTCCTCTCTACTGTAGCATTTTACTACCCTACTCCTCTATACTCCTCTCTACTCCTCTACTGCTGCGTTTTACTACCCTACTCCTCTCTACTCCTCTCTACTGCAGCATTTTACTACCCTACTCCTCTCTACTCCTCTCTACTGCTGGATTTTACTACCCTACTCCTCTCTACTCCTCTCTACTGCAGCATTTTACTACCCTACTCCTCTCTACTCCTCTCTTCTGCAGCATTTTACTACCCTACTCCTCTCTACTCCTCTCTACTGCAGCATTTTACTACCCTACTCCTCTCTACTCCTCTCTACTGCAGCGTTTTACTACCCTACTCCTCTCTACTCCTCTCTACTGCAGCGTTTTACTACCCTACTCCTCTCTACTCCTCTCTACTGCAGCATTTTACTACCCTACTCCTCTCTACTCCTCTCTACTGCAGCATTTTACTACCCTACTCTTCTCTACTCCTCTCTACTGCAGCATTTTACTACCCTACTCCTCTCTACTCCTCTCTACTACAGCATTTTACTACCCTACTCCTCTCTACTCCTCTCTACTGCAGCATTTTACTACCCTACTCCTCTCTACTCCTCTCTACTCCTCTCTACTGCAGCGTTTTACTACCCTACTCCTCTCTACTCCTCTCTACTGCAGTGTTTTACTACCCTATTCCTCTCTCTACTTCTGTCTCTACTCCTCTCTCTACTCCTCTCTCTACTATTCTCTACTTCTCTCTCTCCTCCTCTCTACTTCTGGCTCTACTCCTCTCTCCACTCCTCTCTACTCCTCTCTACTCCTCTCTACTGTAGCATTTTACTACCCTACTCCTCTATACTCCTCTCTACTCCTCTACTGCTGCGTTTTACTACCCTACTCCTCTCTACTCCTCTCTACTGCAGCATTTTACTACCCTACTCCTCTCTACTCCTCTCTACTGCTGCATTTTACTACCCTACTCCTCTCTACTCCTCTCTACTGCAGCATTTTACTACCCTACTCCTCTCTACTCCTCTCTTCTGCAGCATTTTACTACCCTACTCCTCTCTACTCCTCTCTACTGCAGCATTTTACTACCCTACTCCTCTCTACTCCTCTCTACTGCAGCGTTTTACTACCCTACTCCTCTCTACTCCTCTCTACTGCAGCGTTTTACTACCCTACTCCTCTCTACTCCTCTCTACTGCAGCATTTTACTACCCTACTCCTCTCTACTCCTCTCTACTGCAGCATTTTACTACCCTACTCCTCTCTACTCCTCTCTACTGCAGCATTTTACTACCCTACTCCTCTCTACTCCTCTCTACTACAGCATTTTACTACCCTACTCCTCTCTACTCCTCTCTACTGCAGCATTTTACTACCCTACTCCTCTCTACTCCTCTCTACTCCTCTCTACTGCAGCGTTTTACTACCCTACTCCTCTCTACTCCTCTCTACTGCAGTGTTTTACTACCCTATTCCTCTCTCTACTTCTGTCTCTACTCCTCTCTCTACTCCTCTCTCTACTATTCTCTACTTCTCTCTCTCCTCCTCTCTACTTCTGGCTCTACTCCTCTCTCCACTCCTCTCTACCCCTCTCTACTACTATCTACTGCTCTCTACTCCTCTCTCTACTCCTCTCTATACTACTCTCTACTTCTCTCTACTCCTCTCTACTTCTCTCTCTACTTCTGTCTCTACTCCTCTCTCTACTCCTCTCTACTCCTTTTTACTTCTGTCTCTACTCCTCTCTCTAATCCTCTTTCTACTCCTCTCTGCTCCTCTCTCTCCTCCTTTCTGCTCCTCTCTCTACTGTCTCTACTCCTCTGTCTACTCCTCTCTACTTCTCTCTCTACTCCTCTCTCTACATACTGTAACTCACTCAAACTCAGTCCTGTACCTCAGCCCAAGGCCAGTGCCCTGTTCTGATACCATCCATCCTCCCTTCATTGAATAAATCCCTGATCTGACGTAGATGGATTGGTGAAAGCCATGTGATAGAACCATTACTTACACCTATCAAATTGTATTAGATCAGTGATTACTTCAAGTAAGGAAAGTTTTTTTTTAGTTTAATTATTCAATTATGTTCTGTGATTCTGTCTGACTAATGAAGTCACACTCAAACCTGCACAATGGCATGGACTAGACTGCTTATCAGTGGAGGACAGACCGTCAGACACCTCCACCCTGCAATGGAAGAGAAAGACGGAGGAGAGGATGAGTTGGGATGATGACCAGAGGGTGAATATAATGCCAAGGTTTTCAGACAATCCATCCTTGGGGTGGTTTGCACTGTGAAGAGACAGCCTATGGGAAGGTAGCCTCTGTGAAGAGACAGCCTATGGGAAGGTAGGCTCTGTGAAGAGACAGCCTATGGGAAGGTAGGCTCTGTGAAGAGACAGCCTATGGGAAGGTAGGCTCATTAATGTTGATTAATACTGATTCATATAGCGTTTCCTACACAGTTAACCCTCCTGCTGTGTTCTGGTTTTCTCTCTGAAAAATGCAGTTCATTTCATCTGATTGTCATAAGGTTCCATGACTTTGTCCTCACAGGGCATCTGAACACACAAAATACATTTTGATGATTTTCATTACATTTTGGGTGTTTTATTTAACTTTGGTACACCTGTGGTGTTTAGTCATTAGCCATGGCTTCCATGGCAACCCCCACAGGAACTTTTCCCCAATATAATCTTTCCCCCATGGGAACCACACCTGTTGGCATTCTCACAAACAGTCGCAACATTGTTTCAATAATATATAGAACTTCTCTAACAGCTCTGGTATATAAATCTTTTTTGAGGCCTTTCTCACAATTCATTCTGTGGCAGCACAATGACCAAACAATATACTGTATGTGAGGCTCTTGATCATATATTTGATCATGACACTGGTGAGGAGGAGAGATACTTTGTTTACCTTTGACACAAAGTAGTTTATGATCAAAGCACAATATGTTTCATTTGACTATTTGTTATGGTCTAAATAATCCATACATTCTGCTTTTTTAAAACTTAAAAATGAGTTGTATGAGCTCAGGTCAACGAGGCCTACAGGCCATAAATATCAAATAGAAGTTCAAAACTTGTAATGTTCACACTAACTTAAGTTGATAAAAAGATGTAACACAACATTAGGTGATAATATATGTATTATTATGGATTTATAATCAGCTATAATGTGGAGATCATTTTGGACCGGAATCACAGAATGAATTAACTTGAAACGAACACAACAGGAAGGTTAATTTGGTGCATTGGAACATCCAAAGTGATCAATACTATAGACTGCAATGTTTAAACGGTCCCTGATATATACCCAAATCAGTTTCCTCTTACCAACACTGAAAATTAACAGTTAAGTTCAGTACTCTTTGAATTACTGTAAAGAGTAGCTATTTACAGTAACAGTACTTTTTGAATTACTGTAAAGAGTAGCTATTTAATTCTTTGAATTACTGTAAATCGTAGCTATTTACAGTAACACAATCTCTCTGTTCTAACCGGTACTAGAAGTTACCTACTAGGAGAAGATCCAAGGAGTGTTTGACAGTAGCTTTGTGCGCCCTGCTGCTCAAGGCATTGGAATGCAAGCGTGAGTGCAGGCGAGCCGGGGGCTGAGCGGGTGGGAGGGTGATGAGGGAGGTGTGAGCGCTCTCATGCTGGGGGGGGGGGTACAGTGGATACATGTATTGAAGGGAGAGGGAGAGAGGGACAGCTGACAGCACCTGATCCTGTGTGTGTTTTCAGGGTCTACACCTGATCCTGTGTGTGTATTCAGAGACTACACCTGATCATGTGTGTGTTTTCAGAGACTACACCTGATCATGTGTGTGTTTTCAGGGACTACACCTGATTCTGTGTGTGTTTTCAGGGACTACACCTGATCCTGTGTGTGTTTTCAGGGACTACACCTGATCCTGTGTATGTTTTCAGGGTCCATATCAAATTTGTCGTTATGTATATGAGCCTCAGCTTGGTTATTGCTTTGTGTCTGCGTTATGTGCATACACTGAGTGTGAGTCTTACTGCGTCAGCTGAGTGTGAGTCTTACTGCGTCAGCTGAGTGTGAGTCTTACTGCGTCAGCTGAGTGTGAGTCTTACTGCGTCAGCTGAGTGTGAGTCTTACTGCGTCAGCTGAGTGTGAGTCTTACTGGAACAGAGTGTGAGTCTTACTGGACCAGAGTGTGAGTCTTACTGCGTCAGCTGAGTGTGAGTCTTACTGGACCAGAGTGTGAGTCTTACTGGACCAGAGTGTGAGTCTTACTGCGTCAGCTGAGTGTTAGTCTTACTGCGTCAGCTGAGTGTTAGTCTTACTGCGTCAGCTGAGTGTGAGTCTTACTGCGTCAGCTGAGTGTGAGTCTTACTGCGTCAGCTGAGTGTGAGTCTTACTGCGTCAGCTGAGTGTTAGTCTTACTGCGTCAGCTGAGTGTGAGTCTTACTGGAACAGAGTGTGAGTCTTACTGGACCAGAGTGTGAGTCTTACTGCGTCAGCTGAGTGTTAGTCTTACTGCGTCAGCTGAGTGTTAGTCTTACTGCGTCAGCTGAGTGTGAGTCTTACTGCGTCAGCTGAGTGTGAGTCTTACTGCGTCAGCTGAGTGTGAGTCTTACTGCGTCAGCTGAGTGTTAGTCTTACTGCGTCAGCTGAGTGTTAGTCTTACTGCGTCAGCTGAGTGTGAGTCTTACTGGACCAGAGTGTGAGTCTTACTGCGTCAGCTGAGTGTGAGTCTTACTGGACCAGAGTGTGAGTCTTACTGCGTCAGCTGAGTGTGAGTCTTACTGCATCAGCTGAGTGTGAGTCTTACTGGACCAGAGTGTGATTCTTACTACGTCAGCTGAGTGTGAGTCTTACTGGACCAGAGTGTGAGTCTTACTGCGTCAGCTGAGTGTTAGTCTTACTGCGTCAGCTGAGTGTGAGTCTTACTGGACCAGAGTGTGAGTCTTACTGGACCAGAGTGTGAGTCTTACTGGACCAGAGTGTGAGTCTTACTGCGTTAGCTGAGTGTGAGTCTTACTGGACCAGAGTGTGAGTCTTACTGCGTCAGCTGAGTGTTAGTCTTACTGCGTCAGCTGAGTGTTAGTCTTACTGCGTCAGCTGAGTGTGAGTCTTACTGGACCAGAGTGTGAGTCTTACTGGACCAGAGTGTGAGTCTTACTGCGTTAGCTGAGTGTGAGTCTTACTGGACCAGAGTGTGAGTCTTACTGCATCAGCTGAGTGTGAGTCTTACTGGACCAGAGTGTGAGTCTTACTGGACCAGAGTGTGAGTCTTGCTGCGTTAGCTGAGTGTGAGTCTTACTGGACCAGAGTGTGAGTCTTACTGCGTCAGCTGAGTGTGAGTCTTACTGCGTCAGCTGAGTGTGAGTCTTACTGCGTCAACTGAGTGTGAGTCTTACTGCATCAGCTGAGTGTGAGTCTTACTGGACCAGAGTGTGATTCTTACTGCGTCAGCTGAGTGTGAGTCTTACTGGACCAGAGTGTGAGTCTTACTGCGTCAGCTGAGTGTTAGTCTTACTGCGTCAGCTGAGTGTGAGTCTTACTGGACCAGAGTGTGAGTCTTACTGGACCAGAGTGTGAGTCTTACTGGACCAGAGTGTGAGTCTTACTGCGTTAGCTGAGTGTGAGTCTTACTGGACCAGAGTGTGAGTCTTACTGCGTCAGCTGAGTGTTAGTCTTACTGCGTCAGCTGAGTGTTAGTCTTACTGCGTCAGCTGAGTGTGAGTCTTACTGGACCAGAGTGTGAGTCTTACTGGACCAGAGTGTGAGTCTTACTGCGTTAGCTGAGTG
>NC_143040.1:65759249-65799249 GCF_057628025.1 Oncorhynchus mykiss
GTAATGGTTTTCAAACCTCCCCAGGTAGCACAACACATTGAAAACTTATTTCCAACGTCCTTCTAACGTATTTGTAGTGTCTTTTCAACGTCTTTTGCTCATAGGGTTAACACCAAATGATAAGCCGTTGTAACCAGACAGCAGTACACAGACTACTGATCACTGTCCATGGTGCTGAAGTTGCTATGATAGCCTTTCTGTGGTGACAGGGTGTTTCTGTGGTGACAGGGTGTTTCTGTGGTGACGGGGTGTTTCTGTGGTGACGGGGTGTTTCTGTGGTAACGGGGTGTTTCTGTGGTGACGGGGTGTTTCTGTGGTGACAGGGTGTTTCTGTGGTGACGGGATGTTTCTGTGGTGACGGGATGTTTCTGTGGTGACGGGATGTTTCTGTGGTGACAGGGTGTTTCTGTGGTGACGGGATGTTTCTGTGGTGACGGGATGTTTCTGTGGTGACGGGGTGTTTCTGTGGTGACGGGATGTTTCTGTGGTGACGGGGTGTTTCTGTGTTGACAGGGTGTTTCTGTGGTGACAGGGTGTGTGGCCTATAGCTCTGCTTTAGCTAATGGATAAATGTTTATTGGTAGAACTATTTGGTTGTTATTTTCTCATGTTAAGTTAAACGTTTTATTTTTTCAAGGCCGGAGAGACGCTTTTTCAATCACACTCCTGAAACCAAGAAAAACACACTTAGTTTCCTAGTACATATGGAAAAGGATTCTGACTTGTTGGAGGGTTACCGTCAAAAATGATTTATAACAAATGAAAAAATAGACGTGGATGACAGGTCCTGGACCCCCAGAGCTCGTGGCCCTGCCCGCCATGCGGGGACTGTGGGCTGTCCGCTGCGCCAGTGCCCCTCCCACTCCTTTCTTTACAGTCTCTTTCCCCTTTCTCCCTCTCTTTTCTTCCTCTGTTTCTCTGCTCCTGGCAGGAGATGATGTAACAGCATTAACACAGCAGGGTGAGTGGGCACTCAGCTCAGTCACCCAGAAGAGAGATGGGAAGAGAGTTCTCTCAAAGATTTACGAGGTCTGACCTGCAGCCTTCAACCATGCCAACTCCCGCCTGTGTCAACTACGTTAACCTCAACCGCGTTACTTCTCGCCCATGTTCAGTCATTCATGTTACCTTTCAACCGTGTCGACTCAAACATTATTATTTTACCTTTTATTGTCACCTCTGTAACATCAAGTACGGTGCACCATGTCATCTTCCATGTGGACACAGACCAACCGCTATTTCTACATTTACCACTGACTCACTGTCTCTCTCCTCTCAGATCTATACATTTACCCCTGACTCACTGTCTCTCTCCTCTCAGATTTATACATTTACCCCTGACTCCCTGTCTCTCTCCTCTCAGATTTATACATTTACCCCTGACTCACTGTCTCTCTCCTCTCAGATCTATACATTTACCCCTGACTCACTGTCTCTCTCCTCTCAGATCTATACATTTACCCCTGACTCACTGTCTCTCTCCTCTCAGATGTATACATTTACCACTGACTCACTGTTTCTTTCCTCTCAGATTTATACATTTACCCCTGACTCCCTGTCTCTCTCCTCAGATTTATACATTTACCCCTGACTCACTGTTTCTCTCCTCTCAGATTTATACATTTACCCCTGACTCCCTGTCTATCTCCTCTCAGATTTATACATTTACCCCTGACTCACTGTCTCTCTCCTCTCAGATTTATACATTTACCACTGACTCACTGTCTCTCTCCTCTCAGATCTATACATTTACCCTTGACTCACTGTTTCTCTCCTCTCAGATCTATACATTTACCCTTGACTCACTGTCTCTCTCCTCTCAGATCTATACATTTACCCTTGACTCACTGTCTCTCTCCTCTCAGATTTATACATTTACCCCTGACTCACTGTTTCTCTCCTCTCAGATCTATACATTTACCCCTGACTCACTGTCTCTCTCCTCTCAGATTTATACATTTACCCCTGACTCACTGTCTCTCTCCTCTCAGATTTATACATTTACCACTGACTCACTGTTTCTCTCCTCTCAGATTTATACATTTACCCCTGACTCCCTGTCTCTCTCCTCTCAGATCTATACATTTACCCCTGACTCACTGTTTCTCTTCTCTCAGATCTATACATTTACCCCTGACTCCCTGTCTTTCTCCTCTCAGATTTATACATTTACCCCTGACTCACTGTTTCTCTCCTCTCAGATCTATACATTTACCCCTGACTCACTGTCTCTCTCCTCTCAGATTTATACATTTACCCCTGACTCACTGTCTCTCTCCTCTCAGATTTATACATTTACCCCTGACTCACTGTCTCTCTCCTCTCAGATCTATACATTTACCCCTGACTCACTGTCTCTCTCCTCTCAGATCTATACATTTACCCCTGACTCACTGTTTCTCTTCTCTCAGATCTATACATTTACCCCTGACTCCCTGTCTCTCTCCTCTCAGATCTATACATTTACCACTGACTCACTGTTTCTCTCTTCTCAGATTTATACATTTACCCCTGACTCACTGTTTCTCTTCTCTCAGATCTATACATTTACCCCTGACTCACTGTTTCTCTCCTCTCAGATCTATACATTTACCCCTGACTCACTGTCTCTCTCCTCTCAGATTTATACATGTACCCCTGACTCACTGTCTCTCTCCTCTCAGATCTATACATTTACCCCTGACTCCCTGTCTCTCTCCTCTCAGATCTATACATTTACCCCTGACTCATTGTCTCTCTCCTCTCAGATTTATACATTTACCCCTGACTCACTGTCTCTCTCCTCTCAGATTTATACATTTACCCCTGACTCACTGTTTCTCTCCTCTCAGATTTATACATTTACCCCTGACTCACTGTTTCTCTCCTCTCAGATTTATACATTTACCACTGACTCACTGTTTCCCTCCTCTCAGATTTATACATTTACCACTGACTCACTATTTCTCTCCTCTCATATTTATACATTTACCCCTGACTCACTGTTTCTCTCCTCTCAGATTTATACATTTACCCCTGACTCCCTGTCTCTCTCCTCTCAGATCTATACATTTACCACTGACTCACTGTTTCTCTCCTCTCAGATTTATACATTTACCACTGACTCACTGTTTCTCTCCTCTCATATTTATACATTTACCCCTGACTCACTGTCTCTCTCCTCTCAGATTTATACATTTACCCCTGACTCACTGTCTCTCTCCTCTCAGATTTATACATTTACCACTGACTCACTGTCTCTCTCCTCTCAGATTTATACATTTACCCCTGACTCACTGTTTCTCTCCTCTCAGATCTATACATTTACCCCTGACTCACTGTTTCTCTCCTCTCAGATTTATACATTTACCACTGACTCCCTGTCTCTCTCCTCTCAGATCTATACATTTACCACTGACTCACTGTCTCTCTCCTCTCAGATTTATACATTTACCCCTGACTCACTGTCTCTCTCCTCTCAGATTTATACATTTACCACTGACTCACTGTCTCTCTCCTCTCATATTTATACATTTACCCCTGACTCACTGTCTCTCTCCTCTCAGATTTATACATTTACCCCTGACTCCCTGTCTCTCTCCTCTCAGATCTATACATTTACCCCTGACTCACTGTCTCTCTCCTCTCAGATCTATACATTTACCCCTGACTCACTGTCTCTCTCCTCTCAGATTTATACATTTACCCCTGACTCACTGTCTCTCTCCTCTCAGATTTATACATTTACCCCTGACTCACTGTCTCTCTCCTCTCAGATCTATACATTTACCCCTGACTCCCTGTCTCTCTCCTCTCAGATCTATACATTTAGCCCTTACTCACTGTCTCTCTCCTCTCAGATTTATACATTTACCACTGACTCACTGTCTCTCTCCTCTCAGATCTATACATTTACCCCTGACTCACTGTCTCTCTCCTCTCAGATCTATACATTTACCCCTGACTCACTGTCTCTCTCCTCTCAGATCTATACATTTACCCCTGACTCCCTGTCTCTCTCCTCTCAGATCTATACATTTACCCCTGACTCACTGTTTCTCTCCTCTCAGATTTATACATTTACCCCTGACTCACTGTCTCTCTCCTCTCAGATTTATACATTTACCCCTGACTCACTGTCTCTCTCCTCTCAGATCTATACATTTACCCCTGACTCCCTGTCTCTCTCCTCTCAGATCTATACATTTAGCCCTGACTCACTGTCTCTCTCCTCTCAGATTTATACATTTACCCCTGACTCACTGTCTCTCTCCTCTCATATTTTATTTACTAGTTTTTCTGCTTTTTGTGTTGTGTACTTCCGTTAGCTGTACAGTATCCACTGCAATCCATTACAAAAGCACGGATGGATCTTTTTTTTCCCCTCCTGCGTTTCTCATTCTTTATGACTTGAAAATGTATCTCTCTCCCCCCTTTGACTTTCAGTTTATCTGCGGCAGAAATGGTCTGATTTGATGAATGTGGCGTGTTGGAAATCCACCTGGAGGCAGTTCCTCCATTAAGCCGCAACGTCTTCTGTCCACCTGGAAGTCTGTATTAAAAGTGAGGGAAGAAATTAAGCATGTTCCCTCTGATTTCAGTGCACTGATTCTGACACACACACACACACACACACACACACACACACACACACACACACACACACACACACACACACACACACACACACACACACACACACACACACACACACAGACACACACACACACACACACACACACACACACACACACACACACACACAGTTCTTCCCATTGTGTGTGTGTGTATCTGTGTGCCCGCACATGTGTGTGTGTAGGTCTTTGCCTTGCCTCAGTTCAAAACAACATGATGTCGAGCTGCATACCCTCCACCAATCATAGCTAGGATAGCAACATTCCCAGCCAACCAGATACTCCCAGCAGCTTTCCTCTTTGTTCCTGTTCCATATTCAGTCTCTTGGATGAAGACATCTGTACTGTACAAACCCTCCACACCAATTAGAGGTCTACCTATCAACACCAATTTGTCTCTCGGTTTGTCTCTCTCTCTCTCTCTCTCTCTCTCTCTCTCTCTTTGTCTCGCTGTCTCTCTCTCTTTGTCTCGCTGTCTCTCTCTGTCTCTCTCTCTGTCTCGCTGTCTCTCTCTCTTTGTCTCGCTGTCTCTCTCTCTGTCTCTCTCTCTGTCTCGCTGTCTCTCTCTCTGTCTCTCTCTCTGTCTCGCTGTCTCTCTCTCTGTCTCGCTGTCTCTCTCTCTGTCTCTCTCTGTCTGTCTCGCTCTGTCTCTGTCTCTCACTCGGTCTCTCTCCCTTACACACACACATACACACACTAGACTAGACTACACACACACATACACACACTAGACTAGACTACACACACACATACACACACTGCTCTGTGTTGGTATAATAATCAAACCCTGTATGTGACATCTGCATAAGACATTCCAAAACCAGGAAGAAATGACTATTGTGCTGTTGGAGAGCCTTGTAGCCTCAGAATAATCATATGTGTAGACACACAGGTACATCATCGTTACGCACACACACACACACGCGCACACACACACACACACGCACATGCGCACACACACACATGTACAGAGCACACACACACACACATGTACAGAGCACACACACACATGTACAGAGCACACACACACACATGTACAGAGCACACACACACATGTACAGAGCACACACACACACACACATGCATGGCTGCTTCAGCAGTTCGTTACTTCCTCGTTAAAGAGGGATCCAACCCTCCGTTCTCCCAGAGGACCCCGGGGCTCTCAGTCTGTCTGGATTATGAGAGCATGTTATCTTCCCCTTTATGATCCATTCGCCCCTCTCCTCCTTGTCTCCTAACACCCCTCTGTAGTGCCCCAGAGCCTCATCGGCTGATGCCTTCCTCTCCTCTCCACCTTCCTCTCCTCTCCACCTTCCTCCCTCCCCCCTCGAGGCTGTCCCACTCATCCTCACTCTCCCCTTTTATCTCTTAGTCACTCTCCTCCTCTCCTCCTCTCACCATATCCCTCCATCCACCAACCCTCCCGCCCCACTCTTCATCTTAACAACCTGGAGTTTTCACACTTCTTTGTTTTCTCTCTCCTCTCTTTTTCTCCTTCATCTCTCTTTCTCCTTCCCCTCTCTTTCTCCCTCCCCTCTCTTTCTCCCTCCCCTCTCTTTCTCCCTCCCCTCTCTTTCTCCCTCCCCTCTCTTTCTCCCTCCCCTCTCTTTCTCCTTCCCCTCTCTTTCTCCTTCCCCTCTCTTTCTCCCTCCCCTCTCTTTCTCCTTCCCCTCTCTTTCTCCTTCCCCTCTCTTTCTCCCTCCCCTCTCTTTCTCCCTCCCCTCTCTTTCTCCTTCCCATCTCTTTCTCCCTCCCCTCTCTTTCTCCTTCCCCTCTCTTTCTCCCTCCCCTCTCTTTCTCCTTCCCCTCTCTTTCTCCTTCCCCTCTCTTTCTCCTTCCCATCTCTTTCTCCCTCCCCTCTCTTTCTCCTTCCCCTCTCTTTCTCCTTCCCCTCTCTTTCTCCTTCCCCTCTCTTTCTCCCTACCCTCTCTTTCTCCCTCCCCTCTCTGTCTCCTTCCCCTCTCTTTCTCCTTCCCCTCTCTTTCTCCTTCCCCTCTCTTTCTCCCTCCCCTCTCTTTCTCCTTCCCCTCTTTCTCCTTCCCCTCTCTTTCTCCTTCCCCTCTCTTTCTCCCTCCCATCTCTTTCTCCCTCCCCTCTCTTTCTCCTTCCCCTCTCTTTCTCCTTCCCCTCTCTTTCTCCCTCCCCTCTCTTTCTCCTTCCCCTCTCTTTCTCCCTCCCCTCTCTTTCTCCTTCCCCTCTCTTTCTCCCTCCCCTCTCTTTCTCCTTCCCCTCTCTTTCTCCCTCCCCTCTCTTTCTCCCTCCCCTCTCTTTCTCCTTCCCCTCTCTTTCTCCTTCCCCTCTCTTTCTCCTTCCCCTCTCTTTCTCCCTCCCCTCTCTTTCTCCCTCCCCTCTCTTTCTCCTTCCCCTCTCTTTCTCCTTCCCCTCTCTTTCTCCTTCCCCTCTCTTTCTCCCTCCCCTCTCTTTCTCCTTCCCCTCTCTTTCTCCTTCCCCTCTCTTTCCCTATACAATATATTTTTTGAAGACATGTAGTATTTATGTCACTGCCTACCAATGCTTCTGCATCAGTGAGCGAGGCAACAAAATGGCCCGACACAATAGTTTCCTTCTGATGATAGCAATGCGCTCACAGTGTGACTGTGACAAGATCCTGCTGAAAGACTACCGTAATAGGCCTGGGCCACGTTCAGTAGGCAAATGTTGTGAAACCTTTTTCTACAGGTCAGAGGTTTGTTGTACATAATGTATTTCTGTCCTGCTGAATGCGGACCTGTTTCTAAAGGTAGGAACCAACTCTTGTATTTGCATTGCTTTTTCCATATGTATTTTTACTAGGTTCCATTTGTGTTTTTAATTTTCCCTTATGTGAGTTAGTTTATGCATGGTCATACCCAGAAATAAGGTATGACAGTTCATGATGAACAGGCTAGAAGTACTGTACCTCCCTCTACCTCCCTCACATACACTGAAGATGGAAAAATGTCTTCGTGTGGACAGGTTGATAAAAAGACTAATCAAATCACCGAAACGCATCACCTAAGTGTCGGGGCCACTTTTTATTTGATACCAAGCAGGTTATAGCCTGCCTGGTTGGAACTCTCCGGGGGTAAAGTCGAACGGGGCCACAGTGTCTCCTGACCCCTCCTGTCTCAGCCTCCAGTATTTATGCTGCAGTAGTTTATGTGTCGGGGGGGCTAGGGTCAGTCTGTTATATCTGGAGTATTTCTCCTGTCTTATCCGGTGTCCTGTGTGCATTTAAGTATGCTCCCTCTAATTCTTTCAACTGTTCTGCCTGCGGCTATGGAACCCTGACCTGTTTACCGGACGTGCTACCTGTCCCAGACCTGCTGTTTTCAACTTGGAATGATTGGCTATGAAAAGCCAACTGACATTTACTCCTGAGGTGCTGACCTGTTGCACCCTCTACAACCATTATGATTATTATTATTTGACCCTCCTGGTCATCTATGAACGTTTGAACATCTTGACTGTACTGTTATAATCTCCACCCGGCACAGCCAGAAGAGGACTGGCCACCCCTCATAGCCTGGTTCCTCTCTAGGTTCCTGCCTTTCTAGGGAGTTTTTCCTAGCCACTGTGCCTCTGTACAGGGCTTTATAAATGAATTTGATTGATTGATTGATCTTTCTGCCTCCCCCTATAAACCAGTGATGACATGCATAACATATTTGTCTACACAAACTCTCAAAACCCATCTACTTCCATCCCTCATCCCCTCTTACCTCCCCTCACCCCCTCTTACCTCCCCTCACCCCCTCACCCCCTCTTTAGGGGCTTTCCATTTGATGGGCCAGCCATTTGAGAGGCCAGTCATTTGAAGGGCCAGCCAGTTGAGGGGCCAGCCAGTTGAGGGGCCAGCCAGTTGAGGGGCCAGCCATTTGAGGGACCAGCCATTTGAAGGGCCAGCCATTTGATGAGCCAGCCATTTGCGTTTTGAATGGTGATAGTAAAGTGTCTGCTGAATGATGTGGTTTTATTTAGAGCACACGTAGGCACACAAATACAAATTAGGCAATCGACTTCGAACACACAGTAATGAAATCAGCAGACAAACAGAGCATCTCCCCCTGTCTCTCTCCATGATCCTCAGTGTGTGTGTGTGGGTGGGTCATCCACAGTATGCCAACCCTCTTCTGAGCTGCTCTGTTGAGACCTAGGTCTGTTTTCCAAATGCGCCCTGTATAATACAATATAAAATACACATTAAACACTAGATAAATATAAATAGACTACAACAGTCCAGCAAACATTCTAACAGGGTTATCTGGAGGATCAGCTGGGCTCTCGTCCTCACTGATCCCCCTGCTACTAACCCCTACTAGAGAGAGAGAAAGAGAGGGAACTAGAGAGAGAGAAAGAGAGAGAGAGGGAACTAGAGAGAGAGAGGGAACTAGAGAGAAAGAGAGAACTAGAGAGAGAGAAAGAGAGGGAACTAGAGAGAGAGAAAGAGAGAACTAGAGAGAGAGAAAGAGAGGGAACTAGAGAGAGAGGGAACTAGAGAGAGAGAGAGAGGGGGAACTAGAGAGAGAGAGAGAGAGGGAACTAGAGAGAGAGAGAGAGGGAACTAGAGAGAGAGAAAGAGAGGGAACTAGAGAGAGAGAAAGAGAGGGAACTAGAGAGAGAGAAAGAGAGGGAACTAGAGAGAGAGAAAGAGAGGGAACTAGAGAGATAGAGAAAGAGAGGGAACTAGAGAAAGAGAAAGAGAGGGAACTAGAGAGATAGAGGGAACTAGAGAGAGAGAAAGAGAGGGAACTAGAGAGAGAGGGAACTAGAGAGAGAGAGAGAGGGAACTAGAGAGAGAGAAAGAGAGGGAACTAGAGAGAGAGGGAACTAGAGAGAGAGAGAGAGAGGGAACTAGAGAGAGAGAGAGGGGGAACTAGAGAGAGAGAGAGAGGGAACTAGAGAGAGAGAGAGAGGGAACTAGAGAGAGAGAAAGAGAGGGAACTAGAGAGAGAGGAAGAGAGGGAACTAGAGAGAGAGAAAGAGAGAACTAGAGAGAGAGAAAGAGGGAACTAGAGAGATAGAAAGAGAGAACTATAGAGAGAGAGAGAGGGAACTAGAGAGAGAGAGAGGGAGCTAGAGAGAGAGAGAGGGAACTAGAGAGAGAGAGAGAGGGAACTAGAGAGAGAGAGAGAGAGGGAACTAGAGAGAGAGAAAGAGAGGGAACTAGAGAGATAGAGAGAGAACTAGAGAGAGAGAGAAAGAGAGAACTAGAGAGAAATAGAGAGAGAGAAAGGGAGAACTAGAGAGAGAGAAAGAGAGAACTAGAGAGAGAGAAAGAGAGCAAGGAAGAGAGAACTAGAGAGAGAAAGAGAGAACTAGAGAGAGAGGGGAGAGAGAGAGAGAGAGGGAACTAGAGAGAGAGAAAAAGAGAACTAGAAAGAGAGAAAGAGAAAACTAGAGAGAGAGAGAAAGAGAGAACTAGAGAGAAATAGAGAGAGAGAAAGGGAGAACTAGAGAGAGAGAAAGAGAGAACTAGAGAGAGAGAAAGAGAGCGAGGAAGAGAGAACTAGAGAGATAAAGAGAGAACTAGAGAGAGAGGGGAGAGAGAGAGAGAGAGGGAACTAGAGAGAGAGAAAGAGAGAACTAGAGAGAGAGAAAGAGGGAACTAGATAGAGAGAAAGAGAGGGAACTAGAGAGAGAGGGAACTAGAGAGAGAGAGAGAGAGGGAACTAGAGAGAGAGAGAGAGGGAACTAGAGAGAGAGAAAGAGAGGGAACTAGAGAGAGAGGAAGAGAGGGAACTAGAGAGAGAGAAAGAGAGAACTAGAGAGAGAGAAAGAGGGAACTAGAGAGATAGAGAGAACTATAGAGAGAGAGAGAGGGAACTAGAGAGAGAGAGAGGGAACTAGAGAGAGAGAGAGAGGGAACTAGAGAGAGAGAAAGAGAGCGAGGAAGAGAGAACTAGAGAGAGAAAGAGAGAACTAGAGAGAGAGGGGGGAGAGAGAGAGAAAGAGAGAACTAGAGAGAGAGTGAAAGCGAGAACTAGAGAGAGAGGGGGGAGAGAGAGAGAAAGAGAGAACTAGAGAGAGAGTGAAAGCGAGAACTAGAGAGAGAGTGAAAGCGAGAACTAGAGAGAGAGGGAAAGAGAGAACTAGAGAGAGAACCAAAGACCGATCACCCCAATCCACAAAAGTGGAGACAAATTTGACCCCGATAACTACTGTGGGATATGCATCATATGCGTCAACAGCAACCTTGGGAAAATCCTCTAAAGTATCATTAACAGCAGACTCGTGCATTTCCTCAGTGAAAACAATGTACTGAGCAAATGTCAATTTGGCTTTTTAACAAATTATCGTACGACAGACCACATATTCACCTTGCACACCCTAATTGACAAACAAACAAACCAAAGCAAAGGCAAAGTCTTCTCATACTTTGTTGATTTCAAAAAAGCCTTCGACTCAATTTCGCATGAGGGTCTGCTATACAAATTGATGGAAAGTGGTGTTGGGAGAAAAACATACCACATTATAAAATCAATGTACACAAACAACAAGAGTTTGGTTAAAATAGGCACACACAAAAAAGTTTCTTTCCACAGGGCCATGGGGTGAGACAAGGATGCAGCTTAAGCCCCACCCTCTTTAACATATATATCAACAAATTGGCAAGGGCACTAGAACAGTCTGCAGAACCCAGCCTCACCCTACTAGAATCTGAAGTCAAATGTCTACTGTTTGCTGATGATCTGGTGATTCTGTCACCAACCAAGGAGGGCCTACAGCAGCATCTAGATATTCTGCACAGATTCTGCCAGACCTGGGCCCTGACAGTAAATCTCAGTAAGACCAAAATAATGGTGTTCCAAAAAAGGTCCAGTCGCCAGGGCCACAAATACAAATTCCATCTAGACATCGTTGCCCTAGAGCACACAAAAAACTATACATACCTTGGCCTAAACATCAGCGCCACAGGTAACTTCCACAAAGCTGTGAACGATCTGAGAGACAAGAATGCCATTCTATGCCATCAAAAGGAACATAAAATGCAACATACCAATTAGGATTTGGCTAAAAATACTTGAATCAGTTAGAGAACACATTGCCCTTTATGGTTGTGTGGTCTGGGGTCTGCTCACCAACCAAGAATTCACAAAATGGGACAAACACCAAATTGAGACTTTGCATGCAGAATTCTGCAAAAATATCCTCTGTGTACAACGTAAAACACCAAATAATGCATGCAGAGCACAATTAGGCCGATACCCACTAATTATCAAAATCCAGAAAAGAGCCGTTAAATTCTACAACCACCTAAAGGAAGCGATTCCCAAACCTTCCATAACACAGCTATCACCTACAGAGAGATGAACCTGGAGAAGAGTCCCCTAAGCAAGCTGGTCCTGGGGCTCTGTTCAAAAACACAAACACACCCCACAGAGCCCCAGGACAGCAACCGAATTAGACCCAACCAAATCATGAGAAAACAAAAAGATAATTAATTACCTGATACATTGGAAAGAATTAACAAAAAAAACCTGGCCCTGAACAGAGAGTACACAGAATACCTGACCACTGTGACTGACCCAAACTTAAAGAAAGCTTTGACTATGTACAGACTCAGTGAGCATAGCCTTGCTATTGAGAAAGACAGGCTATGTGCACTGCCCACACCATGAGGTGGAAACTGAGCTACACTTCATAACCTCCTGCGAAATGTATGACCATATTAGAGACACATATTTCCCTCAGATTACACAGATCCACAAAGAATTCGGAAACAAACCTGATTTTGATAACACAGTGTGCCATCACAGCAGCAAGATTTGTGACCTTTGAAGGGCAACCAGTGAAGAACACCATTGTAAATACAATCCAAATGTATGTTTATTTGTTTTCCCTTGTGTACTTTGACCATTTGCACATCATTACAACACTGTATATATATATATAATATGACATTTTAAATGTCTTTATTCTTTTGGAACTTCTGTGAGTGTAATGTTTATTGTTCATTTTTATTGTTTATTTCACTTTTGAATATTATCTACTTCACTTGCTTTGGCAATGTTAACATATGTTTCCCATGCCAATAAAACCCCTTGAATTGAATTGAACTAGAGAGAGAACTAGAGAGAGAGAGAGAGAACTAGAGATAGCGAGGGAACTAGAGAGAGAGAAAGAACTAGAGAGAGAGAGGGAACTAGAGAGAGAGAAAGAACTAGAGAGAGAGAGGGAACTAGAGAGAGAGAGGGAACTAGAGGGAAAGAAAGAACTAGAGAGAGAGAGGGAACTAGAGAGAGAGAAATAACTAGAGAGAGAGAGAGAAAGAACTAGAGAGAGAGAGAGAAAAAGAGAGAAGGAGAAATAGAGAACTGGGGAGAGAAAGAAGGAACTAGAGAAAGCGAGAGAAAGAGAGAAAGAGCGGGAGGGAACTAGAGAGAGAGAGAGAGAAGGAGAGAATTAGAGAGAGAGAGAGAGAGCCTGCTTGTGCCAGCACTAACAAGCGCACGTTTCAGTGTGTGTTTCCTCAGGAGGTGCTCTCCCTTCTCCCAGCCCCTTCCTCCATCTCTTTCTCTTCTGTCCTGCACGTCAGCAACGGGTTACATAAGAGAGGAGCAAAAATAGCAGCAGAGTGAAGTGGTTGGTCTCTGGGTTGGCACCCACACAGCCCCAGCAGGCCTGAGGGCCACAGCGCTATCCTGGTTACTGGCTGCTATCCTGGTTACTGGCTGCTATCCTGGGTACTGGCTGCTATCCTGGGTACTGGCTGCTATCCTGGGTACTGGCTGCTATCCTGGGTACTGACTGCTATCCTGGGTACTAACTGCTACCCTGGGTACTGGCTGCTACATACATTAAGGGAACATTTCGGCATTTCGTGTATGATCAGTGAGAAAGTCCATATTGTAAATGTACGGTCCCTTACCCGACGTCCGAAATCGTTTGTAAAATTCGCGGTCGGCGTCGGGACGTGCGGTAGGGCCGGACCTACCGGGAAGTCGTCGAATGAACTTTGTCGGACTTTCGGTTCCCGTTTAAAAAAAAAAACAAGTTTCGGACCGTTTTTCCGCCGTCCCGGACACTCCCACCAGATGGCATACGGAATCATATGGCAATTTGGCAAAACATCACGAATCGCGACGGGGCCTTATCTCAAAAACTGAAAATATTTCGAAGCCGAAACTTGGCGAGCGTAGGTTTGGCTCAAGGGGCAGTTGGCCCCGAACGGGATGGCGTCTAGGCCTCGACGGTTTTTGAGCTACGGCCATTTTTCTGGGATTAAAGGCTTAAAATGGAAGTAGAGAAATTATTTTTCCACTTCGGGTCAAAGCCAAGGAGCCTCCGGTGTCAATAAAAAAAGAACCAGCCATTTATCTATCGTCATTTAAGAGAAACGGAACAATGACAAATTGGTGATGGTCACAAATAGGCGTTTTTTTTTTTCAACGGTTACAGATCCAGTTGCAGGGTGTTCATACGAATCTTTTTAAAGTGTGCTGCGGAGCTCTGCGACATTTCTGTGATTTTCTATGATTTTCTGAAATAACACAATAACCGACCATTAGAATAGTAGGCCCAAAATGAAGCCTGCCCCACAATGTCATTTGCTTTTGAGTGACAGTGAGAGAACCGTTAGGGTGAGAAGAAAAATTCCACCACATGAATGTTCCTAAGGTCCTCCCGATCTCAACAAGCCTAACCTTGACCGTGTGGCATTAACCCTTCACAGTAAAACAGGGTTTTTTGATCTCACAGATTACAGTGTCATCTCTCCCCATAGGAATACATTGCCTGCACCCCTAATTTCAACCTGAGGCCTATGTGGGTTATGAATGCCGTATGAACCTGTCTTCGGTACCAGTCCATCAGGCCACTATGAGGTCTACCTGTGTCGATTCTAAGCTTCCTGGACCAACCGGAAGTGGTTCAAATCACCCTAAAAGTGTTTACCCATACACTGCATGCAGTTTGATAGACATAGTGCATTCAACCCTGTGTAGATCAGTCAATTCTTAACGTAAGGACTTAAAACTCAGGATTCTGTAACAGCATACCCCAATGAGGATATGTGGTGACTTATAGCTTCCTGTGCCAACCGGAAGTGCCATAATTGGTGTCTCAGGGGCTGTTTCGAAGGGTTAAAAAATTCAGATCTGTCCAAAACTTCATATATGTGATTAGGCAACCCCCATGAACTGTAAATCAGTCATTTTTCCCAAAAAAAATCAAAGGAAAAAAAAATCGCACTAAAACACAACTTGGATGGAGGGACGTATTGGGGTGCGTAGAGACAGACAGTGGCTCCAATAGTTAGCTTTGTTCGAGCTAAAAAAGAACGGTCGGACCTAGAGTTCCGAAACTTTAGAAACCTGTTCTAGACCTCCGGGCCATGGTGCGTGGCGAGTTACGTGGCTCTAGACGGTTCTCGGACCGAGAAACAGCCTCGTACATTCGCAATAACTTCAATTCATTTTTGCATCACGAAAATGACGACGTTTAGAAAAGTCTCAGAGACGCAAGGCTAGGTGCGTTGAAACCGGCTCGGCCCATAGAGACGGACCCCAAAGTTTCTGTCCGATAGCTCGTTCAAGGACCCCGTAGCAAGGCATGGAAATAAGTGGATTTTCAGCACCAATTAGGGTTTTTCTCGGACACCAAATGACCTATCGAGCCGAAACTCGGGATTCGGGGTCGCCTCACATAGGACTTCACATAATGTCCGAACTGGACCCGCAGCTAGAACGTAACTATGTGTTTTACCTTTTTATTATGTTTTAAACTAGAGGCGCTGTGAATTATGGGACTGCTCTGACATATATGATAGTTGGCATCTAAATGAGTAGGAAACAGTGGGTTTGGTGTCATAATGACATCTAATTGACTGATGGACACTGACTTGCTAGTTGACTTTTGTACATTTGCAATATGTTTAAACGGAGAGGGACCATCACCAAAATGGCATTCTGAAATCAACACAAAAAATGGCATCACCATAGTCTCCAGACTGTTCTGAGTTCAACGAGCTATCCCGCTTGACCGTGGCTCGCTCGGTCTAGGCGCAGCAACCATTAGAATAGAAGGCCCAAAATGAAGCCTGCACCACAATGTCATTTGCTTTTGAGTGACAGTGAGAGAACCGTTAGGGTGAGAAGAAAAATTCCACCACTTGAATGTTCCTAAGGTCCTCCCGATCTCAACAAGCCTAACCTTGACCGTGTGGCATTAACCCTTCACAGTAAAACAGGGTTTTTTGATCTCACAGATTACAGTGTCATCTCTCCCCATAGGAATACATTGCCTGCACCCCTAATTTCAACCTGAGGCCTATGTGGGTTATGAATGCCGTATGAACCTGTCTTCGGTACCAGTCCATCAGGCCACTATGAGGTCTACCTGTGTTGATTCTAAGCTTCCTGGACCAACCGGAAGTGGTTAAAATGCCCCTAAAAGTGTTTACCCATACAATGCATGCAGTTTGATAGACATAGTGCATTCAACCCTGTGTAGATCAGTCAATTCTTAACGTAAGGACTTAAAACTCAGGATTCTGTAACAGCATACCCCAATGAGGATATGTGTTGATTTATAACTTCCTGTGCCAACCGGAAGTGCCATAATTGGTGTCTCAGGGGCTGTTTCGAAGGGTTAAAAAAGTCTGATCTTTCCAAAACTTCATATGTGTGATTAGGCAACCCCCATGAACTGTAAATCAGTCATTTTTCCCAAAAAAAATCAAAGGAAAAAAAAATCGCACTAAAACACAACTTGGATGGAGGGACGTATTGGGGTGCGTAGAGACAGACAGTGGCTGCAATAGTTAGCTTTGTTGGAGCTAAAAAAGAACCGTCGGACCTAGAGTTCCGAAACTTTAGAAACCTGTTCTAGACCTCCCGTAGATGGTGCGTGGTGAGTTACGTGGCTCTAGAAGGTTCTCGGACCGAGAAACAGCCTCGTACATTTGAAATAACTTCAATTCATTTTTGCATCACGAAAATGACGACATTTAGAAATGTCCCAGAGTCGCAAGACTAGGTGCATTGCGAACGTCTCGGCCCATATAGACAGACCCCAACGTTTCTGTCCGATAGCTCATTCAAGGACCCCGTAGCAAGTCATGGAAAATAGTGGATTTTCAGCACCAATTAGGGTTTTTCTCGGACACCAAATGACCTATCGAGCCGAAACTTGGGATTCGGGGTCGCCTCAGCTAGGCCAACACATAACATAAGAAATGGACCCGCAGCTAGAACGTAACTACGTGTTTTATGGTTTTTTTATGGTTTGAACCGAAGGCGTTGTGAATTTTGGGCCAGCTCTGAAGTATGTAATAGTTGGCTACTAAACGAGTTGGAAAAAGTGGGTTTGGTGTCAGTTTGTATCAGTTTGGTGGTCAGAATGATATCTAATTGACTGATGGACTCTTGTCCACTTGACTCTTGTACATTTGCAATATGATCCTATAGTGAAAAAACATCACCAAAAGCGACATTCTGAAATCAACCCAAACGAGCGATTGAGATGACCCAGAATCACTGCAAAGCCATCCCGAGTTCATCGGGCCAGTCAATTTCACATTCCAGCAGGATTTTTATAGCATGACAAATTCGTGATGGTACCTGCCCATTAAAACATATTGCAAATGCACAGTGACTTTGAAAAAGTAAGAAACAAAAAAAAATACATCTAAAATTTTTTGAGCATGACAAATTCGTGATGGTACCTGCCCATTAAAACATATTCCAAATGCACAGTGACTTTGAAAAAGTAAGAAACAAAAAAAAATACATCTAAAATTTTTTGAGCATGACAAATTCGTGATGGTACCTGCCCATTGAAACATATTGCAAATGCACAGTGACTTTGAAAAAGTAAGGAAACATAAACAAATTCGATAAACAAATTCGTGATGGTACCTGCCCATTAAAACATATTCCAAATGCACAGTGACTTTGAAAAAGTAAGGAAACATAAACAAATTCGATAAACAAATTCGTGATGGTACCTGCCCATTAAAACATATTCCAAATGCACAGTGACTTTGAAAAAGTAAGAAACAAAAAAAAATACATCTAAAATGTTTTGAGCATGACAAATTCGTGATGGTACCTGCCCATTGAAACATATTGCAAATGCACAGTGACTTTGAAAAAGTAAGGAAACATAAACAAATTCGATAAACAAATTCGTGATGGTACCTGCCCATTAAAACATATTCCAAATGCACAGTGACTTTGAAAAAGTAAGGAAACAAAAAAAAATACATCTAAAAAATGTTGAGCATGACAAATTCGTGATGGTACCTGCCCATTGAAACATATTGCAAATGCACAGTGACTTTGAAAAAGTAAGGAAACATAAACAAATTCGATAAACAAATTCGTGATGGTACCTGCCCATTAAAACATATTCCAAATGCACAGTGACTTTGAAAAAGTAAGGAAACAAAAAAAAATACATCTAAAAAATTTTGAGCATGACAAATTCGTGATGGTACCTGCCCATTGAAACATATTGCAAATGCACAGTGACTTTGAAAAAGTAAGGAAACATAAACAAATTCGATAATCAAATTCGTGATGGTACCTGCCCATTAAAACATATTCCAAATGCACAGTGACTTTGAAAAAGTAAGGAAACAAAAAAAAATACATCTAAAAAATGTTGAGCATGACAAATTCGTGATGGTACCTGCCCATTGAAACATATTGCAAATGCACAGTGACTTTGAAAAAGTAAGGAAACATAAACAAATTCGATAAACAAATTCGTGATGGTACCTGCCCATTAAAACATATTCCAAATGCACAGTGACTTTGAAAAAGTAAGGAGACAAAAAAAAATACATCTAAAAAATTTTGAGCATGACAAATTCGTGATGGTACCTGCCCATTGAAACATATTGCAAATGCACAGTGACTTTGAAAAAGTAAGGAAACATAAACAAATTCGATAAACAAATTCGTGATGGTACCTGCCCATTAAAACATATTCCAAATGCACAGTGACTTTGAAAAAGTAAGAAACAAAAAAAAATACATCTAAAATTTTTTGAGCATGACAAATTCGTGATGGTACCTGCCCATTGAAACATATTGCAAATGCACAGTGACTTTGAAAAAGTAAGGAAACATAAACAAATTCGATAAACAAATTCGTGATGGTACCTGCCCATTAAAACATATTCCAAATGCACAGTGACTTTGAAAAAGTAAGAAACAAAAAAAAATACATCTAAAATTTTTTGAGCATGACAAATTCGTGATGGTACCTGCCCATTGAAACATATTGCAAATGCACAGTGACTTTGAAAAAGTAAGGAAACATAAACAAATTCAATAAACAAATTCGTGATGGTACCTGCCCATTAAAACATATTCCAAATGCACAGTGACTTTGAAAAAGTAAGGAAACAAAAAAAAATACATCTAAAAAATTTTGAGCATGACAAATTCGTGATGGTACCTGCCCATTGAAACATATTGCAAATGCACAGTGACTTTGAAAAAGTAAGGAAACATAAACAAATTCGATAAACAAATTCGTGATGGTACCTGCCCATTAAAACATATTCCAAATGCACAGTGACTTTGAAAAAGTAAGAAACAAAAAAAAATACATCTAAAAAATTTTGAGCATGACAAATTCGTGATGGTACCTGCCCATTGAAACATATTCCAAATGCACAGTGACTTTGAAAAAGTAAGGAAACAAAAAAAAATACATCTAAAAAATTTTGAGCATGACAAATTCGTGATGGTACCTGCCCATTGAAACATATTGCAAATGCACAGTGACTTTGAAAAAGTAAGGAAACATAAACAAATTCGATAAACAAATTCGTGATGGTACCTGCCCATTAAAACATATTCCAAATGCACAGTGACTTTGAAAAAGTAAGAAACAAAAAAAAATACATCTAAAAAATTTTGAGCATGACAAATTCGTGATGGTACCTGCCCATTGAAACATATTGCAAATGCACAGTGACTTTGAAAAAGTAAGGAAACATAAACAAATTCGATAAACAAATTCGTGATGGTACCTGCCCATTAAAACATATTCCAAATGCACAGTGACTTTGAAAAAGTAAGAAACAAAAAAAAATACATCTAAAATTTTTTGAGCATGACAAATTCGTGATGGTACCTGCCCATTGAAACATATTGCAAATGCACAGTGACTTTGAAAAAGTAAGGAAACATAAACAAATTCGATAAACAAATTCGTGATGGTACCTGCCCATTAAAACATATTGCAAATGCACAGTGACTTTGAAAAAGTAAGGAAACATAAACAAAAAAACATCCCAAAAAATGTTGGGTAACCAGCTGCATATTTTAGATCACAAGCTTGAATTTTGAGCATGACAAATTCGTGATGGTACCTGCCCATTAAAACATATTGCAAATGCACAGTGACTTTGAAAAAGTAAGGAAACATAAACAAAAAAACATCCCAAAAAATTTTTTTGGGGTTACCAGTTGCATATTTTAGATCACCAGGTGCACATTTCAGGTCACCAGGTGCACATTTCAGATCACCAGGTGCACGGAGGAAAATATTTACTTTTGACTTTGACTTTTGACTTCCTATGACATCATATTGCAAATGGAGAAAACATATGCCTTATGCACAAGTAAAACAAAAAGAAATATGTAATACAAGTTGACCAAGGTATAGTTTGAGCAAAGTAAAGTTTGAATTTTGAGCATGACAAATTCGTGATGGTACCTGCCCATTAAAACATATTGCAAATGCACAGTGACTTTGAAAAAGTAAGGAAACATAAACAAAAAAACATCCCAAAAATTCTTTTGGGGGTTACCAGTTGCATATTTTAGATCACCAGGTGCACATTTCAGGTCACCAGGTGCACATTTCAGATCACCAGGTGCACGGAGGAAAATATTTACTTTTGACTTTGACTTTTGACTTCCTATGACATCATATTGCAAATGGAGAAAACATATGCCTTATGCACAAGTAAAACAAAAAGAAATATGTAATACAAGTTGACCAAGGTATAGTTTGAGCAAAGTAAAGTTTGAATTTTGAGCATGACAAATTCGTGATGGTATCTGCCCATTAAAACATATTGCAAATGCACAGTGACTTTGAAAAAGTAAGGAAACATAAACAAAAAAAATCAAAAACATTTTGTTGCACATTTTAGATCATCAGTTGCACGGAGGAAAATCGTTACTTTTGACTTTGACTTTTGACTTCCTATGACATCATATTGCAAATGGAGAAAACATATGCCTTATGCACAAGTAAAAAAAATATGATAATAAAGCATGACTAAAGTATGTTGATAAAGTTCTTATACATGTGTTATTGACACAAAAATCGAAAGAATTTTGAAAAAAGGTCAAGAAAGCACTTTTTTAAGGATGTATGAAGTTTTTTACCAAATTTTGACATTTTTGACTTTTGACTTTTGACTTCCTATGAAATCATATTCCAAATGGAGAAAACATATGCCTTATGCACAAGTAAAAACAAATATATATATATGATAATAAAGTATGACTAAAGTATGTTGATAAAGTTCTTATACATGTGTAATTGACACAAAAATCGAAAGAATTTTGAAAAAAGGTCCAGAAAGCACTTTTTTAAGGATGTGTGAAGTTTTTTACCAAATTTTGACATTTTTGACTTTTGACTTTTGACTTCCTATGAAATCATATTGCAAATGGACAAAACATATGCCTTATGCGCATGTACTTAAAAAATATATATATATGATGACAAAAGTATACTCATACAGTTCTTACACATGTGTAATTGACAAAAAACTCGAAAGAATTTCGAAAAAAGGTCCAGAAAGCACTTTTTTAAGGGGTTTTAAGTTTTTTTTTAAAAATTTCATTTTTCAAAATTTGGCTTTTGGATGTTGACTTGGGTGCCATTTGCAATATGAAATGCCCCGGTGGAACGCACACGCCCCCTATTGGAATTTTGAAGTGTTACAATTGGCAATTGCCATATGGCATTTGCAATATACTTTGCATGAATCAACGCCAAATTGGGTGGTATTGACCATCGTGTATATGGTTTGTCCAATGCCAATATACCGCCATTTGTTTTTGTCCAAATCAGGGGGGTATTCCCTTACTATGGGTACTGACTACTATCCTGGGTACTGACTACTATCCTGGGTACTGACTACTATCCTGGGTACTGACTGCTACCCTGGGTACTGGCTACTATCCTGGGTACTGACTGCTATCCTGGGTACTGGCTGCCATCCTGGGTACTGACTACTATCCTGGGTACTAACTACTATCCTGGGTACTGACTGCTATCCTGGGTACTGACTACTATCCTGGGTACTGACTACTACCCTGGGTACTGACTACTATCCTGGGTACTGACTACTATCCTGGGTACTGACTACTATCCTGGGTACTGGCTACTATCCTGGATACTGACTGCTATCCTGGGTACTGACTGCTATCCTGGGTACTGACTGCTATCCTGGGTACTGGCTACTATCCTGGATACTGATTACTTTCCTGGGTACTGACTGCTTTCCTGGGTACTGACTGCTATCCTGGGTACTGACTGCTATCCTGGGCACTAACTGCTACCCTGGGTACTGGCTGCTACTATGGGTACTGACTACTATCCTGGGTACTGACTACTATCCTGGGTACTGACTACTATCCTGGGTACTGACTACTATCCTGGGTACTGGCTACTATCCTGGGTACTGACTGCTATCCTGGGTACTGGCTGCTATCCTGGGCACTGACTACTATCCTGGGTACTGGCTGCTATTCTGGGTACTGACTGCTATCCTGGGTACTGACTGCTATCCTGGGTACTGACTGCTATCCTGGGTACTAACTGCTACCCTATTGTTTTAAATAGAATACGTGTGTGTGTGTGTGTGTTACTGTGGGTTTTAGTGCCTTGTAGATGCGCTTTATACCTTATAGCTTGGCTTTCAAGTTCTCCCAATTTTCTTTGGGAATATCAATCGGTTGAAACGCTCTATTTTTGTGCTTTGTGTATTCTGTGGTAGGAGAGACCATGTCTTCCGAAAAACAATAAAAGTGTGCTTGGATTAGGAGATTTTCCTGCAGGATTGCGACTGCCCCCTATCCTACCCACGTGCTATGCTCTGCCCTGTTCTGCTCTATCCTGCTCAGCTCTGTCCTGTCCTGTTCTGCTCAGCTCTGTCCTGTCATGTCCTATTCTGCTCAGCTCTGTCCTGTCTAGCTCTATTCTGTTCTGTCCTGCTCAGCTCTGTCCTGTCATGTCCTCTTCTGCTCAGCTCTGTCCTGTCCAGCTCTATTCTGTTCTGTCCTGCTCAGCTCTGTCCTGTCATGTCCTCTTCTGCTCAGTTCAGTCCTGTCCAGCTCTATTCTGTCCTGTTCTGCTCAGCTCTGTCCTGTCCTGTTCTGCTCAGCTCTGTCCTGTCCTGTTCTGCTCAGCTCTGTCCTGCCCTGTTCTGCTCAGCTCTGTCCTGTCCTGTTCTGCTCAGCTCTGTCCTGTTCTGTTTTGTCCTGTTCTGTCCTGTTCTGCTCAGCTCTGTCCTGTCCTGTCCTGTTCTGTCCTGTCCTGTTCTGCTCAGCTCTGTCCTGTTCTGTCCTGTTCTGTTTTGTCCTGTTCTGTCCTGTTCTGCTCAGCTCTGTCCTGTCCTGTTCTGTCCTGTTCTGCCCTGTTCTATCCTGTTCTGCTCAGCTCTGTCCTGTCCTGTTCTGCTCAGCTCTGTCCTGCCCTGTTCTGCTCAGCTCTGTCCTGTCCTGTTCTGCTCAGCTCTGTCCTGTTCTGTTTTGTCCTGTTCTGTTCTGTTCTGCTCAGCTCTGTCCTGTTCTGTCCTGTCCTGTTCTGTCCTGTCCTGTTCTGCTCAGCTCTGTCCTGTTCTGTTTTGTCCTGTTCTGTCCTGTTCTGCTCAGCTCTGTCCTGTCCTGTTCTGTCCTGTTCTGCCCTGTTCTATCCTGTTCTGCTCAGCTCTGTCCTGTCCTGCTCTGTCCTGTTCTGTCCTGTTCTGTCCTGTCCTGTTCTGCTCAGCTCTATCCTGATCTGATCTGTTCTGTTCTGTCCTGTCCTTTTCTGTCCTGTCCTGTCCTGTCCTGTTCTGTCCTGCTCTGTTCTGTCCTGTCCTGTTCTGTCGTGTTCTGTTCTGTCCTGCTCTGTTCTGTCCTGTTCTGTCCTGTCCTGTTCTGTCCTGTTCTGTTCTGTCCTGTTCTGCTCAGCTCTGTCCTGTTCTGTTCTGTCCTGCTCTGTTCTGTCCTGCTCTGCTCATTTCTGTTCTGTCCTGCTCTGCTCTGTCCTGTCCTGCTCTGTCCTGTCCTGCTCTGTTCTGTCCTGCTCTGTTCTGTCCTGCTTTGCTCTGTCCTGTCCTGCTCTGTTCTGTCCTGCTCTGCTCTGTCCTGTCCTGCTCTGTTCTGTCCTGCTCTGCTCATTTCTGTTCTGTTCTGTTCTGTCCTGCTCTGCTCTGTCCTGTCCTGCTCTGTTCTGTCCTGCTCTGCTCATTTCTGTTCTGTTCTGTCCTGCTCTGCTCTGTCCTGTCCTGCTCTGTCCTGTCCTGCTCTGTTCTGTCCTGCTCTGCTCTGTCCTGTCCTGCTCTGTTCTGTCCTGCTCTGTTCTGTTTTGTCCTGCTCTGTCCTGTCCTGCTCTGTTCTGTCCTGCTCTGTTCTGTCCTGCTCTGTTCTGTTCTGTCCTGCTCTGCTCATTTCTGTTCTGTTCTGTCCTGCTCTGCTCTGTCCTGTCCTGTTCTGTCCTGCTCTGCTCTGTCCTGTCCTGCTCTGTCCTGTCCTGCTCTGTCCTGTTCTGTCCTGCTCTGTTCTGTCCTGCTCTGTTCTTCTCTGTTCTGCTCTGTTATGTTTGGTCCTGCTCTGTTCTGCTCCATTCCACTCTGTTCTGTCCTGATCTGTCCTGATCTGTTCTGCTCTGTTCTGCTCTTAGCTATGCTGGCTGTGACACTGAGTGGCTCTGAGATGTCCTCTCCTCTGCTACTCTCTCCCTGCCACATGTTTGTGTGTGCGTGCGTGCTTGCGTGTGTGAGTGAGTTTGTGTGCGCGCACATGGATGTGTGTGTGTGTGTGTGCGCGTGTGTATGTGTGTGTGTGTGTGTGCGTGTGTGTGTGTATGTGTGGGTGTGTGTGTGTGTGTATGTGTGTGTGTATGTGTGTGTGTGTGTATGTGTGTGTGTATGTGTGTGTGTATGTGTGTGTGTGTGTGTGTGTGTGTGTGTGTGTGTGTGTGTGTGTGTGTGTGTCACTTATGACAGCAGGGTGAGAGAGGAACAAAATAGAGGAGCAGCAGCTAATCCCAGATTGGAGTTTTAACAGTATAACAGAATATTCCTGTAAAGATATCAAATATGACTTCGCTACTTGGTGTCGGGATAAAGAGTGTCAGACAGGGACACACTACAGTGTAAAACCATCTCCATCAGGCACTGTTTGTCGTCTTTTGGCTCGAGCATTTAAAACTGCCATTTTGCTTCCTGAATTATGGTTCATCATCATGTTGAGTAGACCTACTCCCTCCATTCACCCCCCCCCCTTCCACTCCTCCTGAATTATGGTTCATCATCATGTCGAGTAGACCTACTCCCTCCATTCACCCCCCCCCCCTCCACTCCTCCTGAATTATGGTTCATCATCATGTCGAGTAGACCTACTCCCTCCATTCACCCCCCCCCCCCCCTTCCACTCCTCCTGAATTATGGTTCATCATCATGTCGAGTAGACCTACTCCCTCCATTCACCCCCCCCCCTTCCACTCCTCCTGAATTATGGTTCATCATCATGTCGAGTAGACCTACTCCCTCCATTCACCCCCCCCCTTCCACTCCTCCTGAATTATGGTTCATCATCATGTCGAGTAGACCTACTCCCTCCATTCACCCCCCCCCCCCCCCCCCTTCCACTCCTCCTGAATTATGGTTCATCATCATGTCGAGTAGACCTACTCCCTCCATTCACCCCCCCCCCCCCTTCCACTCCTCCTGAATTATGGTTCATCATCATGTCGAGTAGACCTACTCCCTCCATTCACCCCCCCCCCCTTCCACTCCTCCTGAATTATGGTTCATCATCATGTTGAGTAGACCTACTCCCTCCATTCACCCCCCCCCCCCCCCCCTTCCACTCCTCCTGAATTATGGTTCATCATCATGTCGAGTAGACCTACTCCCTCCATTCACCCCCCCCCCCCCCCCCCCCCTTCCACTCCTCCTCCTCGTCCTCATCTCTGTATTTTCCATGGCAGTATTTTCATAGCAGCTGACATGCCCCTTAATCTGATTAACTTCTTACTGATTCATCCCTTTTGTTTTTGCCTGTAACCAAAAAATACAAATCTGTGCATAATGCAAGACCTGCACACACACACAGAGATAACGTACATGTACACACACACACAGACACACACACAGACACACACAGACACACACACACACACACACACACACACACACACACACACACACACACACACACACACACACACACACACACACACACACACACACACACACACACACACACCTCATGCGGCCATGTGATTTCATCAGAAAGGCAGACCGAGTGAAAGAGAGGGGCTTTAAGGACATCCAACAGCAGCCTGAAGGAGGAAGCTAGCTGCAGGGAGGAGGGTGTGCGTGCGTGCCAGAGTTAGTACTGAAAGACATTTTCTTTCTGGAGAACATAGGAGTAGGAAACTCTTGAGGGTTTAAAGCTCAGCCAAGAGGGCAGTGCCTCAATTGGCACACTGTTTCACTATATAGGGAGCAGTGTTCCATGGGGGACGCAGGCGAGATGTGTTGTTGGGGAGAGTAGTCACATCTCACTAGATAGCTCCCTAGAGCCTGGAGGGAAAAAACATTTGTACTCCTCTTTTGCTGCAGCATTTGGGGATTTTTGTGGGGGAGGGTGTCGGGAAGGGGGGAAGGTTTTTTAGGTCTTGTTGGTTTTTTAGGGCGCAGGTTGGATGGGTGACCTTTTGTGAAAAGTGGGCTGGTGGGGTAACCCCTAGCTCCCTCTACACCACTGTTACACCCTCTGTTTTCAGAAGCACCACCATGCATTATTCAAGAGGAACAGGGAAGGTCTCATTAATCATTTCTGATGCTCTTTGTTGGATGCGGGACAAAAAGAAGAACCCCTAAAAATGAAGAGAATGAAGGAAGGAAAAGATGGGGATTTTGAACATATTTTTGGGCTCCGAGTTAAGAGAGAGAAGATGTCATCAAAATGATTTACAATAACTCATCGTGATATAGGCCTAAGTATATTTATGCCGTGCATAATGTCTGTGTTTCGACAGTGACCCAATTTATCTTTCCTGGTATTCTTTTGTTTCATCACTGACCTCCCTTTCCTCAACCACAGTCTCTAAATGAAAACTATTACATAAGATTTTATTGTATTCTATCCTATTTAATTGTATTCTATTTTATTATATTCCATTACATCCTATTCCATTCTATTCCATTCTATCCTATTCTATTCCATTCTATTTGATTCTATTCCATTCTATCCTATTCTATTACATTCTATTTTATTATAATCATTCTATTTGATTATATTCTATTCCATTCTATCCTATTCTATTCCATTCTATCCTATTCTATTCCATTCTATCCTATTCTATTACATTCTATTCTATTACATTCTATTTTATTATAATCATTCTATTTTATTATAATCCATTCTATCCTATTCAATTATATTTTGTTTCTGCTCTACTCCTATTTTAATATCTTTCCTTCCTTCCTTAATTTAAAAAACCCAGTCTCTCCTAGTCCTTTTATTTAAAAAATGCATTCTCCTAGTCCTTTTATTTTAAAAACCAACTCTCATAGTCCTTTTATTTAAAAATCCATTCTCCTAGTCCTTTTATTTTAAAAATCCACTCTCCTAGTCCTCTTATTTTAAAAATCCACTCTCCTAGTCCTTTTTGCTTCCAAAATATTGTCATTAACCGTTTGTCATCCAGTGTCATGGTGTGAGTCATGTGGGGCGTGAGGTGGCAATGGAGGTGGTTGCCATGGCGGTGGCTGGTTAGCTACCCCTGAGGTCACACGGGAAGGTCATGGGCAACGATCGTCGAGGCCGCCAATCAGAGAGCGGCATTGTGCCCTTTAAAGGAAGCGATGGTGGCGGCCATGAGTCTCATCACACTGAAGGGAGGGAGGGAGGGAGGGAGGGAGGGAGGGAGGGGGGGAGGGAGAGAGAGAGAGAGAGAGAGAGAGAGAGAGAATATGAGGTAGGGATGGATGGTAGAAGGAATGAGAAGAGGGACAGAGAGGGGAAGCAATAGAGAGGAGATGGAGTGAAAGGGAAGGAGTAAGAGATGAGAAGTGAGGTAAAGATGGAAAGAGCGAGAGATTCATAGAGGGACAGATTGCCATACAGAGACTCCGATGCCAAACGTCCCCGGGATAGTGGCATTTGAAAAGCAGAAAATAGACGCAAGCTATTTGGCTGCTTAGCAGTACAGATGCTGTATCTTAATTTGGTCATCCTATTGTTGCAGGAATATTCATGCACAGGAAGAAATGTAGTGTATTCAAGGTTTAAAAATAATGCTTAAGTTTGTAATTTCCACTTTAAAATGTCAGATGTGATTTCCCCTAACGAAAAATGTATCAACCCCTATATAAAATGTCATAACCTGTTCCCCCCACATTGACTCGGTACCGAGCGTCTTTATTGATATTTTATTGTTACTTTTTATTACATTTTTTAACTTTTGTTTATTTAGTCAATCTTCTTCTTAAACTTTTTTTTTAAAACTCCCATACGGACTTAGGCGAGGCAAAGGTTGAGAGCCGTGCGTCCTCCAAAACACAACCCAGCCAAGCCGCACTGCTTCTTGACACAATGCCCCTTAAACCGTAAGCCAGCCGCACCAATGTATCGGAGGAAACACCGTACACATGGCGACTGTGTCAGCGTGCATTGTGCCCGGCATGCCACAGGAGTCGCTAGTGCGCAATGGGACAAGAACATCCCTGCTGGCCAAATCCTCCCCTAACCCGGACAACGCTGGGCCAATTGTGCGCCGCCCTATTGGTCTCCCGGTCGCGGCCCGGCTGCGACAGAGCCTGGACTCGAACTAGGATCTCTAGTGGCACAGCTAGACCACTGCGCCACTCGGGAGGCAGTAATATTTTCTACACCTGTTGTAGTAGGCGCATGTAACAAATACAATTTGATTTGATTTGATAAATTATAATCCACATAACAATTCCCATTTCCTGTTCCTGTTATTTTCCTGCTGTGTGAAACTGGCTAAAATGAAAATGTGGGATCTGTACCACAGGCTGCTGGTGGCACCTTAATTGAGGAGGACGGGCTCAAAGTAAAGACTGGAACAAAATAAATGGAATGGAATCGAACAGTTTCCATGTGATTAATACCATTCCATTTACTCCGTTCCAGCCATTATTATGAGCCGTCCTCGTGTGATCTGCACGTATACGGTAGCCAAGTCTTCTCCAACGCGTCTGACCTAAAGCTGATGAAAATATTGAGAAGCTCCAGAGCACAGCTTCTTGACAAGGCACTCTAGCAACCTGAGAATGAGAAACAGATACACTGTCTGTCCCAGAAATATACTGAAAAAAAATATAAACTCTAAATGCAACAATTTCAAAATTTTTACTGAGTTACAGTTCACTTAATAGGAAATCAGTCAATTCAATTGAATTCATTAGGCCCTAATCTATGGATTTCACATGAATGTGCAGAGGCGCAGGCATGGGAGGGCATATGCCCACCCATGATTGTGCACTCACAATACACTACACTACTCACACTACACTACACTACTCACACTAAACTACTCACACTACTCACACTACACTACTCACACTAAACTACTCACACTACTCACACTACACTACACTACTCACACTACACCACTCACACTACACTACTCACACTACACTACTCACACTACACTACTTACACTACACTACCCACACTACTCACACTACACTACACCACTCACACTACACTACTCACACTACACTACTTACACTACAGTACACTACTCACACTACTCACACTACACTACACTACTCACACTACACCACTCACACTACACTACTCACACTACACTACTCACACTACACTACACAACTCACACTACATTACACCACTCACACTACAAAACTCACATTACACTACACTACTCACACTACACTACACTACTCACACTACACCACTCACACTACAATACTCACACTACACCACTCACACTACACTACTCACACTACACTACACTACTCACACTACACTACTCACACTACACTACTCACACTACACTACACTACTCACACTACACCACTCACACTACAATACTCACACTACACCACTCACACTACACTACTCACACTACACTACACCACTCACACTACACTACTCACACTACACTACTCACACTACACTACACTACTCACACTACACCACTCACACTACAATACTCACACTACACCACTCACACTACACTACTCACACTACACTACACTACTCACACTACACTACACTACTTACACTACAGTACACTACTCACACTACTCACACTACACTACACTACTCACACTACACTACAATACTCACACTACACCACTCACACTACACTACTCACACTACACTACTTACACTACAGTACACTACACTACACCACTCACACTACACTACACTACTCACACTACACTACACCACTCACACTACACCACTCACACTACACTACTCACACTACACCACTCACACTACACTACTCACACTACACTACTTACACTACAGTACACTACTCACACTACTCACACTACACTACACTACTCACACTACACCACTCACACTACACTACTCACACTACACTACACTCCTCACACTACACTACACAACTCACACTACATTACACCACTCACACTACAAAACTCACATTACACTACACTACTCACACTACACTACACTACTCACACTACACCACTCACACTACAATACTCACACTACACTACACTCCTCACACTACACTACACAACTCACACTACATTACACCACTCACACTACAAAACTCACATTACACTACACTACTCACACTACACTACACTACTCACACTACACCACTCACACTACAATACTCACACTACACTACACTCCTCACACTACACTACACAACTCACACTACATTACACCACTCACACTACACTCCTCACACTACACTACACAACTCACACTACATTACACCACTCACACTACAAAACTCACATTACACTACACTACTCACACTACACTACACTACTCACACTACACCACTCACACTACAATACTCACACTACACTACACTCCTCACACTACACTACACAACTCACACTACATTACACCACTCACACTACAAAACTCACATTACACTACACTACTCACACTACACTACACTACTCACACTACACCACTCACACTACAATACTCACACTACACTACACTCCTCACACTACACTACACAACTCACACTACATTACACCACTCACACTACACTCCTCACACTACACTACACTACTCACAATACACTACACTACACTACACTCCTCACACTACACTACACTACTCACAATACACTACACTACACTACACTACTCACACTACACTACTCACATTACACTACACTACTCACACTACACTACTCACAGTACACTACTCACACTACACTACTCACACTACACTACTCACATTACACTACACTACTCACACTACACTACTCACACTACACTACACTCCTCACACTACACTACACAACTCACACTACATTACACCACTCACACTACACTACTCACATTACACTACACTACTCACACTACACTACTCACACTACACTACACTCCTCACACTACACTACACAACTCACACTACATTACACCACTCACACTACACTACTCACATTACACTACACTACTCACACTACACTACTCACACTACACTACTCACAGTACACTACTCACATTACACTACACTACTCACACTACACTACTCACAGTACAATACTCACACTACACTACACAACTCACACTACATTACACCACTCACACTACACTACTCACATTACACTACACTACTCACACTACACTACTCACACTACACTACTCACATTACACTACTCACATTACACTACACTACTCACACTACACTACTCACAGTACAATACTCACACTACACTACACTCCTCACACTACACTACACAACTCACACTACATTACACCACTCACACTACACTACTCACATTACACTACACTACTCACACTACACTACTCACATTACACTACTCACACTACACTACTCACAGTACACTACTCACACTACACTACTCACAGTACACTACTCACACTACACTACTCACATTACACTACACTACTCACACTACAATACACTACACTACACCACTCACACTACACTACTCACACCACACTACACTACACTACTCACACTACACTACAATACACTACACTACTCACACTACACTACTCACACCAACCTACACTACACTACACTACTCACACTACACTACTCACACTACACCACTCACACCACAGTACACTACTCACACTACACCACTCACACTACACTACTCACACCACACTACACTACACTACGCACACTACACTACTCACACTACACTACATTACACTACCCACACTACACTACATTACACTACTCACACTACATTACACTACCCACACTACATTACACTACTCACACTACACTACACTACACCACTCACACTACACCACTCACACTACACTACTCACACTACACTACTCACACCACACTACACTACACTACTCGCACCACACTACACTACTCGCACTACACTACACTCACCAAAGGGTTATACCTTCCTCTTACACTACACTCACCAAAGGGTTATACCTTCCTCTTACACTACACTCACCAAATCACACCCCAGTCCACTTCATGGTAACGTGTTTATCGGACTCATAGACACTTGATGTCACATGCCATGTTGGTTTGCTTCTCTCCAGCAAGTCATGATGCATTGCTAGCAACTTATAACCATTCCATAACATAGAACCACTTGCAGCCATGCAAGCCATTCTGTAAGCCATGTATCATGAAAGTAACCGTTTTGGGCTACTACCGTGGCACCATTTTGGGTGAGTCAGTTGCACTGAAGAGATGTGTCTCCAGACCGTCAGATGAAACTTTTGATGCCAGTGTTTGACACAGTGTTTGATACATCAGAGACGTCAGCAGTGAGAAATCGGTTGTCCCTGTTGTTGTTTTTTGTTGAGTCAGGTCACTGTCAACAGCTGCTGACCGCCCGAACACGCACACACACACAGACTCTTGTGTGTGTCCTTCTGTGACAGCCACTGGTGATGGGGTTGACACTGTGACTCCCCCTCAGGGTCTGGGGCACACGACCGGAAGGACAGACGGACCTTCGGTCCTGTGTGTTGGTCAGGAGATGTTTGTGGGTTTGGGCCTGGGGTGTGTGTGTGTGTGTGTGTGTGTGTGTGTGTGTGTGTGTGTGTGTGTGTGTGTGTGTGTGTGTGTGTGTGTGTGTGTGTGTGTGTGTGTGTGTGTGTGTGTGTGTGTGCATCAGTCTCTGCACTGTGATCTGATTGCGTCCCCCCTGTCCCCCCTCGGTCTCCTCTTTGGTCTCAGCTGCCACCCCAGCCTTTGACCCAAGGCCGGGGGGGTGGGGGGTCGCCGTCAGGAAAAACTGACAGCCCCCTGGTCCATGACCCCGGGAGTAAACTGTTACCATGGCAATTCCATTCCCCATTGAATAGGAAGAGATGGAGGTACATGTCCATTTCAGAGTCGGTTTGAATTCATGTGCCGAGAGAGAGAGAGAGAGAGAGAGAGAGAGAGAGAGAGAGAGAGAGAGAGAGAGAGATATGGAGAAACTCGGGGTGTCACACAAAGCAATTTGGAATCAATTTCTGTTGCAGATGCAATTTGCAATAGAGTGACATCAACTCAAGCAACTTTGCTGATACACAAAGCAATTCAAACGCAATTGAAATTGCATACAACATCCAATCCTGTCATACATCACATCATGGTTTCATAAATAATTTGTTTATCCAAACGTTTGGTAATTGTAACAGCATATAGATATAGAAAAAAGCTGGCTGTACAATTTTACTTAGTTAGCCAAAATAAATAAAGGTGAAATAAAAATAAATAAATAAAAAAATATTGCCTATTTGCCAACCATGTTCTACCAAGCTAGCTACGAGCTAAGCTTGCTAGCCAGTTAGTGCAGTTAATGTTGGATGAGTTCAGTTGAAACTGAATAGAGAGAGGTCGTAATTCACTTTAAAAATGACATTTATTGACTGCCAGACCATGTCTATAAACCATGACTAGCCATTGTTTCTAGAATAGTTTTTTATACATTTATACATTGGAGAAATGCCAAGATCCAGAGCAGCAAGAGTAACAAAAACACTGACGTTTGGAGAGCTATTAGCATGTGTAAAGATCCATGACCTTCCAGAGCTGACTCATCGACACTGGTCAAGCGCTGATTTTATTCTAACTTCTCGATAACTGAGCTTCTCTAATTCTTGTCATTAGAGATATTCCGCGTTACATGTCACGTAGTATAACCCCAGGCGTTGTTATTGAGAGGCTAACCTCTAACCCCAGTCTTCCAAATGGAAGTACCTGGCTGTACCAACGGATAAGGGGGCCTGCTGCCGTTGGGGTCGTTCAAGATCACAAAAGTTCAAACGGTTGACAATAAAGGTCCGTGAAATGTTTCCTTCACAGGGAGCTTAAGGCCTTGTTGGTTAGTTTTGATTAATTGTTGTTGGTTAGTTTTGATTAATTGTTGTTGGTTAGTTTTGATTAATTGTTGTTGGTTAGTTTTGGTTAATTTCATTGCATATTCTAGCTAGAGAGGACTAAATATTTTTTATTTAACTTTTTATCATTGATCTTGATTATTGTACTGCACCTTTTTACACATGCTGTAAACTGTGTGTGTATATGACCAATACAGTTTCATTGATTGATTGAGAGATGGTTGTCTTGTAGAACTGGGTCGTATTCATTAGACACCAAATGGAAAATAATGGACTGAAACAGAGACTACTTGTCCAATGAGAAACATTTTTTTTTTTCCGTTTTTTTGTTGCATGAATACGAACGATCCTGCCGTAGTAGGAATACTGTGTCTCTATGATGCAGTAAATGGTTAGTATTTTCTATGTGACCCAAGTCCTCATTCAGACAGTTCCAAAGCACATCAGAGAGGTTTCTCCCGAGTGGCGCAGCGAATCTAAGGCATCACTACAGTACCTGGTTTGAATCCAGGTTGTATCATCTGGCCGCGATTGGGAGTCCCATAGGTCGGCGCACAATTGGCCCAGTGTTGTCCGGGTTTGGCCGGGGTAGGCCCAGTGTTGTCCGGGTTTGGCCGGGGTAGGCCCGGTGTTGGCCGGGTTTGGCCGGGGTAGGCCCAGTGTTGTCCGGGTTTGGCCGGGTTAGGCCGGGTTAGGCCGTGGTAGGCCGGGTTAGGCCGTGGTAGGCCAGGGTAGGCCGGGTTAGGCCGGGTTTGGCCGGGGTAGGCCGGGGTAGGCCGGGTTTGGCCGGGGTAGGCCGTCATTGTAAATATGAATATGTTCTTAACTGACTTGCCGAGTTAAATAAACGTGAAATAATAAAAAATAGTTTTCGAAGAATTGGTCATTTGCATAATAGCTGTGACTGTGTGTGTGTGTGTGTGTGTGTGTGAGAGAGAGACCCCCCCTGAAAGCACATTCCCATCCATGGAGAGATGTGGTTGGTTGGCTTGGCAATAAGCACTAGAGGCTACCAAGATACTGTACCATGGTCATCTCAACACGACCCAGATTCTACCCCACTGCTGGCCTGCCACACACACACACAGACTCAAACACACACACATCCCAATGAATAACTAACCCCTACTGCAGGGCATGTAGTCTCTTAACTTCCGCACAGTAACAAAAAAATGCAAAAAGTGTGTGCGTATTTAAAGCAACAAAAAAACCGTGAGGCAGTAAAGCTTGTTTAAGCACAAGAGGAGAGGAGAGCATGGAGAGGAGGAGAGGCGGATGAGGAAAGGAGAGGAAGAGGTGGGGGTTCGCTATAATTAAATTTGAAATTTGCAGAACATCAAAGACTTCTGGAGCACCGCTGGTGTCCTGAGTACTCTAACACTCCCTCCCTCACGCTCTCTTTCACCCTCCCTCCCTCCCTCCCTCCCTCCCTCCCTCCCTCCCTCCCTCCCTCCCTCCCTCCCTCCCTCCTTCACGCTCTCTTTCACCCTCCCTCCCTCCCTCCCTCCCTCCCTCACGCTCTCTTTCTCCCTCCCTCCCTCCCTCCCTCCCTCCCTCCCTCCCTCCCTCCCTCCCTCCTTCACGCTCTCTTTCACCCTCCCTCCCTCCCTCCTTCCCGCTCTCTTTCTCTCTCCCCTCTCTCACTCCTTATCTCTCTTTCTCTCTCCTCTCCCTCCCTCCCTATCTCTCTATCTCCCTCCCCCTCATCTCTCTTTCTCTCTCCCCTCCCTCTCTAATGCTCTTTCTCTCTCCCCTCCCTCCCTCCCTATCTCTCTATCTCTCTCCCCCCATCTCTCTTTCTCTCTCCCCTCCCTCTCTAATGCTCTTTCTCTCTCCCCTCCCTCCCTCCCTATCTCTCTATCTCTCTCCCCCTCATCTCTCTTTCTCTCTCCCCTCCCTCTCTAATGCTCTTTCTCTCTCCCCTCCCTCCCTATCTCTCCTTCTCTCTCCCCTCCCTCTCTAATGCTCTTTCTCTCTCCCCTCCCTATCTCTCTATCTCTCTCCCCCTCCCTCCCTCCCTCACGCTCTCTTTCTCCCTCCCTCCCTCCCTCCCTCCCTCCCTCCCTCCCTCCCTCCCTCCCTCCCTCCCTCACGCTCTCTTTCTCCCTCCCTCCCTCCCTCCCTCCCTCCCTCCTTCACGCTCTCTTTCACCCTCCCTCCCTCCCTCCTTCCCGCTCTCTTTCTCTCTCCCCTCTCTCACTCCTTATCTCTCTTTCTCTCTCCTCTCCCTCCCTCCCTATCTCTCTATCTCTCTCCCCCTCATCTCTCTTTCTCTCTCCCCTCCCTCTCTAATGCTCTTTCTCTCTCCCCTCCCTCCCTCCCTATCTCTCTATCTCTCTCCCCCCCATCTCTCTTTCTCTCTCCCCTCCCTCTCTAATGCTCTTTCTCTCTCCCCTCCCTCCCTCCCTACCTCTCTATCTCTCTCCCCCTCATCTCTCTTTCTCTCTCCCCTCCCTCTCTAATGCTCTTTCTTTCTCCCCTCCCTCCCTATCTCTCCTTCTCTCTCCCCTCCCTCTCTAATGCTCTTTCTCTCTCCCCTCCCTATCTCTCTCTCTCTCCCCCTCATCTCTCTTTCTCTCTCCCCTCCCTCTCTAATGCTCTTTCTCTCTCCCCTCCATCCCTATCTCTCCTTCTCTCTCCCCTCCCTCTCTAATGCTCTTTCTCTCTCCCCTCCCTCCCTCCCTATCTCTCTATCTCTCTCCCCCTCATCTCTCTTTCTCTCTCCCCTCCCTCTCTAATGCTCTTTCTCTCTCCCCTCCCTCCCTATCTCTCCTTCTCTCTCCCCTCCCTCTCTAATGCTCTTTCTCTCTCTCTCCCCCTCATCTCTCTTTCTCTCTCCCCTCCCTCCCTATCTCTCCTTCTCTCTCCCCTCCCTCTCTCATGCTCTTTCTCTCCCTTCCTCCCGACCTCCCTCCCTCCCTCACGCTCTCTTTCACCCTCCCTCCCTCCCGCTCTCTTTCTCTCTCTCCCTCTCTCACTCCCTTTCTCTCTTTCTCTCTCCTCTCCCTCCCTCCATATCTCCCTCCCTCTCTTTCTCTCTCGCCTCCCTCCCTATCTCTCTATCTCTCTCCCCCTCATCTCTCTTTCTCTCTCCCCTCCCTCTCTAATGCTATTTCTCTCTCCCCTCCCTCCCTATCTCTCCTTCTCTCTCCCCTCCCTCTCTAATGCTTTTTCTCTCTCTCTCCCTCCCTCCCTCCCTCCCTCCCTCCCTCCCTCCCTCCCTCCCTCCCTCCCTATCTCACTTTCTCTCTCCTCTCCCTCCCTATCTCTCTATCTCTCTCCCCTCCATCTCTCTTTCTCTCTCCCCTCCCTCTCTAATGTTCTTTATCTCTCCCCTCCCTCCCTATCTCTCCTTCTCTCTCCCCTTCCTCCCTCCCTCTCTCTCTCTCCCCTCCATCTCTCTTTCTCTCTCCCCTCCATCTCTCTTTCTCTCTCCCCTCCCTCCGCGTGGGCCGCGTTCCGTTCTATGTGTAGAACAATGTTTTTTATTAAGCCAGACAGACTCTGTGTGTGTGTGTGTGTGTGTGCGTGCGTGCTCGGAGCCTTGGTGGAGCAAGTGTGCCCGCCGATAAGAGGGTCTGTCTTAATGAGCTATTGGGGGGAAGAGGAGAGAGAAAGAGGGTAGGAGGGAGAGAAAGAAGGTAGGAGGGAGAGAACTATCAGTTATATCTCTATTATCTCTATAGTAACTCTCAGTTATATCTCTATCTCTATGGTAACTCTCAGTTATATCTCTATTATGTCTATAGTAACTCTCAGTTATATCTCTATTATCTCTATAGTAAGTATAAGTTCTATCTCTATCTCTATAGTAACTATCATTTCTATCTCTATAGAAACTATCAGTTCTATCTCTATCGTAACTATAATTTCTATCTCTATAGAAACGATCAGTTCTATCTCTATATCTATCGTAACTATCAGTTATATCTCTACTATCTCTATAGTAACTATCAGTTATATCTCTATAGTAACTATCAGTTATATCTCTATCATCTCTATAGTAACTATCAGTTATATCTCTATAGTAACTATCAGTTATATCTCTATAGTAACTATCAGTTATATCTCTATCATCTCTATAGTAACTATCAGTTATATCTCTATAGTAACTATCAGTTATATCTCTATTATCTCTATAGAAACTATCAGTTATATCTCTATAGTAACTATCAGTTATATCTCTATAGTAACTATCAGTTATATCTCTATTATCTCTATAGTAACTATCAGTTATATCTCTATAGTAACTATCAGTTATATCTCTATAGTAACTATCAGTTATATCTCTACTATCTCTATAGTAACTATCAGTTATATCTCTATCATCTCTATAGTAACTATCAGTTATATCTCTATAGTAACTATCAGTTATATCTCTATTATCTCTATAGTAACTATCAGTTATATCTCTATAGTAACTATCAGTTATATCTCTATAGTAACTATCAGTTATATCTCTATAGTAACTATCAGTTATATCTCTATAGTAACTATCAGTTATATCTCTATAGTAACTATCAGTTATATCTCTATGGTAACTATCAGTTATATCTCTATTATCTCTATAGTAACTATCAGTTATATCTCTATCATCTCTATAGTAACTATCAGTTATATCTCTATAGTAACTATCAGTTATATCTCTATAGTAACTATCAGTTATATCTCTATAGTAACTATCAGTTATATCTCTATTATCTCTATAGTAACTATCAGTTATATCTCTATAGTAACTATCAGTTATATCTCTATAGTAACTATCATTTATATCTCTATAGTAACTATCAGTTATATCTCTATAGTAACTATCAGTTATATCTCTATAGTAACTATCAGTTATATCTCTATTATCTCTATAGTAACTATCAGTTATATCTCTATAGTAACTATCAGTTATATCTCTATTATCTCTATAGTAACTATCAGTTATATCTCTATAGTAACTATCAGTTATATCTCTATAGTAACTATCAGTTATATCTCTATCATCTCTATAGTAACTATCAGTTATATCTCTATAGTAACTATCAGTTATATCTCTATTATCTCTATAGTAACTATCAGTTATATCTCTATAGTAACTATCAGTTATATCTCTATTATCTCTATAGTAACTATCAGTTATATCTCTATAGAAACTATCAGTTATATCTCTATTATCTCTATAGTAACTATCAGTTATATCTCTATTATCTCTATAGTAACTATCAGTTATATCTCTATAGTAACTATCAGTTATATCTCTATTATCTCTATAGAAACTATCAGTTCTGTTAAGGTTTTCTTCTGGTGAAAGAGAGGAGGACCAAAATGCAGCGTGGTTATTTGTAAACATCTTTAATTAAGATGAAAAATACAAACAGTATACAAAAACAGTAACCATGAAAACCCAAAACAGCCCTATCTGGTGCAAACAAACACAGAGACAGGAATAATCACCTACGAAACACTCAAAGAATATGGCTGCCTAAATATGGTTCCCAATCAGAGACAATGATAAACACCTGCCTCTGATTGAGAACCACTCCAGGCAACCATAGACTTTTCTAGACAACCCCAATAACCACAATCCCATAACCTACAAAAAAAAATACTAGACAAAACACACCACATAAATAACCCATGTCACACCCTGGCCTGATCAAAATAATGA
>NC_143040.1:65804249-65836749 GCF_057628025.1 Oncorhynchus mykiss
CCTCTCTACTCTCTACTCTAGCTGTTTCCTCTCTACTCTAGCTGTTTCCTCTCTACTCTCTACTCCTGCTGTTTCCTCTCTACTCTCTACTCTAGCTGTTTCCTCTCTACTCTCTACTCCTGCTGTTTCCTCTCTACTCTCTACTGTAGCTGTTTCCTCTCTACTCTCTACTCTAGCTGTTTCCTCTCTACTCTCTACTCTAGCTGTTTCCTCTCTGCTCTAGCTGTTTCCTCTCTACTGTAGCTGTTTCCTCTCTACTCTCTACTGTAGCTGTTTCCTCTCTACTCTCTACTCTAGCTGTTTCCTCTCTACTCTCTACTCTAGCTGTTTCCTCTCTGCTCTAGCTGTTTCCTCTCTACTGTAGCTGTTTCCTCTCTACTCTCTACTCTAGCTGTTTCCTCTCTACTCTCTACTGTAGCTGTTTCCTCTCTACTCTCTGCTCTAGCTGTTTCCTCTCTACTGTAGCTGTTTCCTCTCTACTCTCTACTCTAGCTGTTTCCTCTCTACTCTCTACTCCTGCTGTTTCCTCTCTACTCTCTACTCTAGCTGTTTCCTCTCTACTCTCTACTCCTGCTGTTTCCTCTCTACTCTCTACTGTAGCTGTTTCCTCTCTACTCTCTACTCTAGCTGTTTCCTCTCTACTCTCTACTCTAGCTGTTTCCTCTCTACTCTCCATTCTAGCTGTTTCCTCTCTACTCTCTATTCTAGCTGTTTCCTCTCTACTCTCTATTCTAGTTGTTTCCTCTCTACTCTAGCTGCTTCCTCTCTACTCTCTACTCCTGCTGTTTCCTCTCTACTCTCTACTCTAGCTGTTTCCTCTCTACTCTCTACTCTAGCTGTTTCCTCTCTACTCTAGCTGTTTCCTCTCTACTCTCTACTCCTGCTGTTTCCTCTCTACTCTCTACTCTAGCTGTTTCCTCTCTACTCTCTACTCCTGCTGTTTCCTCTCTACTCTCTACTGTAGCTGTTTCCTCTCTACTCTCTGCTCTAGCTGTTTCCTCTCTACTGTAGCTGTTTCCTCTCTACTCTCTACTCTAGCTGTTTCCTCTCTACTCTCTACTGTAGCTGTTTCCTCTCTACTCTCTGCTCTAGCTGTTTCCTCTCTACTGTAGCTGTTTCCTCTCTACTCTCTACTCTAGCTGTTTCCTCTCTACTCTCTACTCTAGCAGTTTCCTCTCTACTCTAGCTGTTTCCTCTCTACTCTCTACTCTAGCTGTTTTCTCTCTACTCTCTACTCTAGCTGTTTCCTCTCATTGGCAGTCCATCTCCCTCCCTCTTTTATGACAACTTGTTCTCAACTAACCTACCTGGTTAAATAAAGGTTAAATAAAAAATAAATAAAACATCTCTCTGACTGTCCATCTCCATCCCTCTTCCCTCTCCCTGACTGTCCATCTCCACCCCTCTTCCTTCTCCCTAACTGTCCATCTCCATCCCTCTTCCCTCTCCCTAACTTTCCATCTCCATCCCTCTTCCCTCTCCCTGACTGTCCATCTCCATCCCTCTTCCCTCTCCCTGACTGTCCATCTCCATCCCTCTTTCATCTCCCTAACTGTCCATCTCCATCTCTCTTCCCTCTTCTTGACTGTCCATCTCCATCCGTCTTTCCTCCTCTTGACTGTCTATCTCCATCTCTCTTTCATCTCCCTGACTGTCCATCTCCATCTCTTGTTCCTCTCCCTGACTGTCCATCTCCATCTCTCTTCCCTCTTCATGACTGTCCATCTCCATGACTGTCCATCTCCATGACTGTCCATCTCCCTGACTGTCCATCTCCATCTCTCTTCCTTCTCCATGACTGTCCATCTCCATCTCTCTTCCTTCTCCATGACTGTCCATCTCCATGACTGTCCATCTCCATGACTGTCCATCTCCCTGACTGTCCATCTCCATCTCTCGTTCCTCTCCCTGACTGTCCATCTCCATCTCTCGTTCCTCTCCATCTCCTCTCCTCTGCTCTCCTTTCCATCTTCTCTCTTGGAAAAAAAGAGAAACCCGCACACTGCACTTGCTAGTATCACTAGATATTTTATTAAAGATTACGTGTCGGCCTCTTGGCCTTCGTCAGAGATTTATTTTTATTTTTTTATCTCCTCCACCTCCCCCTCCCCCTATTCATCCCCCTCAGGTAATTTGGTGCTCTTTCATGGTTGCCCTCTTTGTCTATCTGGATAAGAAATGCATCTAAACATTCCCCAAACATTTCATGTTTGTAAATATTGCAGACTTCGTTGTTGAATGGTATTAACATTATTGTGGATAATTTATTCATCGGGTATTGTCATTTGTGAAGAACAGAAATGCACTGAGTAAAGGAGCTGTCCTCTTAGCTGGCTTGACAATGTCCATGGTCAGGACAAAGCTACCCTAACATCCTACTGATGGTCAGGGCAAAGCTACCCTAACATCCTACTGATGGTCAGGACAAAGCTACCCTAACATCCTACTGATGGTCAGGACAAAGCTACCCTAACATCCTACTGATGGTCAGGACAAAGCTACCCTAACATCCTACTGATGGTCAGGACAAAGCTACCCTAACATCCTACTGATGGTCAGGGCAAAGCTACCCTAACATCCTACTGATGGTCAGGACAAAGCTACCCTAACATCCTACTGATGGTCAGGACAAAGCTACCCTAACATCCTACTGATGGTCAGGACAAAGCTAACCTAACATCCTACTGATGGTCAGGACAAAGCTACCCTAACATCCTACTGATGGTCAGGACAAAGCTACCCTAACATCCTACTGATGGTCAGGACAAAGCTACCCTAACATCCTACTGATGGTCAGGGCAAAGCTACCCTAACATCCTACTGATGGTCAGGACAAAGCTACCCTAACATCCTACTGATGGTCAGGACAAAGCTACCCTAACATCCTACTGATGGTCAGGACAAAGCTACCCTAACATCCTACTGATGGTCAGGACAAAGCTACCCTAACATCCTACTGATGGCCAGGACAAAGCTACCCTAACATCCTACTGATGGTCAGGACAAAGCTACCCTAACATCCTACTGATGGTCAGGGCAAAGCTACCCTAACATCCTACTGATGGTCAGGGCAAAGCTACCCTAACATCCTACTGATGGTCAGGGCAAAGCTACCCAAACATCCTACTGGTGTGTCACTCTCTCTCTTATTCAGCCCCCTTAAGTTAATACTTTGTAGCGCCACCTTTTGCTGCGATTACAGCTGTACGTCACTTGGGGTATGTCTCTATCAGTTTTGCACATCGAGAGACTGAAATTTTTTCCCATTCCTCCTTGCAAAACAGCTCGAGCTCAGGGAGGTTGGATGGAGAGCATTTGTGAACAGCAGTTTTCAGTTCTTCCACAGATTCTCGATTGGATTCAGGTCTGGAATTTGACTTGGCCATTCTAACACCTGGATATGTTTATTTTTGAACCATTCCATTGTAGATTTTGCTTTATGTTTTGTATCATTGTCTTGTTGGAAGACAAATCTCCGTCCCAGTCTCAGGTCTTTTGCAGACTCCATCAGGTTTTTTTCCAGAATGGTCCTGTATTTGGCTCCATCCATCTTCCCATCAATTTTAACCATCTTCCCTGTCCCTGCTGAAGAAAAGCAGGCCCAAACCATGATGCTGCCACCACCATGTTTGACAGTGGGGATGGTGTGTTCAGCTGTGTTGCTTTTACTCCAAACATAACGTTTTGCATTGTTGCCAAAAAGTTCAATTTTGGTTTCATCTGACCAGAGCACCTTCTTCCACATGTTTGGTATGTCTCCCAGGTGGCTTGTGGCAAACTTTAAACAACACTTTTTATGGATATCTTTAAGAAATGGCTTTCTTCTTGCCACTCTTCCATAAAGGCCAGATTTGTGCAATATACAACTATTTGTTGTCCTATGGACAGAGTCTCCCACCTCAGCTGTAGATCTCTGCAGTTCATCCAGAGTGATCATGGGCCTCTTGGCTGCATCTCTGATCAGTCTTCTCCTTGTATGAGCTGAAAGTTTAGAGGGACGGCCAGGTCTTGGTAGATTTGCAGTGGTCTGATACTCCTTCCATTTCAATATGATCGCTTGCACAGTGCTCCTTGGGATGTTTAAAGCTTGGGAAATCTTTTTGTATCCAAATCCGGCTTTAAACGTCTTTACAACAGTATCTCGGACCTGCCTGGTGTGTTCCTTGTTCTTCATGATGCTCTCTGCGCTTTTAACGGACCTCTGAGACTATCACAGTGCAGGTGCATTTATACGGAGACTTGATTACACACAGGTGGATTGTATTTATCATCATTAGTCATTTAGGTCAACATTGGATCATTCAGAAATCCTCACTGAACTTATGGAGAGAGTTTGCTACACTGAAAGTAAAGGGGCTGAATAATTTTGCACGCCCAATTTTTCAGTTTTTGATTTGTTAAAAAAGTTTGAAATATCCAATAAATGTCGTTCCACTTCATGATTGTGTCCCACTTGTTGTTGATTCTTCACAAAAAAATACAGTTTTATATCTTTATGTTTGAAGCCTGAAATGTGGCAAAAGGTCGCAAAGTTCAAGGGGGGCGAATACTTTCGCAAGGCACTGTAAAGAGGATAGAGTTAACCTTTCTTTTTTTCATCCCTCCTCTCTGGGTATGTCACGTCCTATTTGAGTCCTGGGGTGGCCTTCCATCCGTCTCTCTCTCTCTCTAGCGGGGGGAGGTCTCTTTCTCTCTCTTCCGCTTGGCTGGCGCGGCGGCGAGGCTCCTCTCTGTGGTCAAGCCCGTACTCACACAAGGGGAGAGAGATGCGCTCGCTCGGCCGTAGTGCATTTGACAGCCGAGCCTTTCCGACAGGCGTGAAGACTGGCTGACAGAGCTAGCTCACTCAGATACAGTTCCGTCAGACCCATCGCTTAAACAATAGCGCAAGCTGACTCTCCAAACGTAGTGAGCATCGCAGAGCCAATATGGGGTTTTGACACGGCGTGATTGCATGCATTTTGATTTATAGACACAAAATGGCCACTGTGTTGTGACCTGCGTTAGACTCAGGCTTGAGGGTATATACACTGGGCACACATGCTGGTTAAATCAATGTTGTTTCCACGTCATTTCGATGAAATTACATTGAACCAACGTGGAATAGACGTTGAATTGACGTCAGTGCCCAGTGAGTAGCCTATTCCTTCTGTGATATCAGGCCTTTGCTTAAACATTGCATTCCTTCTCATATAAAAACAAACCTCTAGTGCATCTGTTGCCCAGGGGGCCTTGTCTGTTTAATGGGTGGGTAGTAGGCCTATATATAGGACCTAAATGCTGTCTTCCTTTGTAAAATATGCAACGGCCGGGCAATTCCTTAGCAGGAGTGTGTATGTTAGAGCAGTGCATTTGTCATAGACCCCATGCTACATTTAATATCTCTGTTTTTTGATTTTCAACCCCCCCCCCCCCCCGAATGTTGTTCCTTCTCATTGTAAGGCAGCCAGTGTTTTGATGCAATGACAAACACCGCCTCTGCATCGCCTCCAGCACAACGGCACTCTAAATACTACACTGCCTCCCTGTGGTTGAAGACTGGTATTGCATTTTGCAGCCTTATTCTTTTTCTCCCTCAGAAATATAACTCTGTGACACTGCTCTGTAGCCACAGGAGGTTGGTGGCACCTTAACTGGGGAGGACAGGCTCGTTGTAATGGCTGGAGCGGAATAAGTGGGATGGTATCAAACACATGGTTTCCATAACTCTCAACAGTAACTTGAGACCCTGAGTTTCCCCCCCCCCCCCCCAAATAAAAATGAATGTTGCAGTTTTAAATAAAGTTTTCTGCAGTTCCACACATTCTGTGATGGGGCGGAGAGACATTTCTGTGATTTTCCAATAGATTTCACTCAATTCTACTAATTGTGTCAAAGGGGAAGAGAAAAAAAAAGTTTGAAAGCTAATTTCCTGCAATTCTAAACATTTTGCCATGACTTATGCCTTATGTTAATGATATCTGAGTGAGAGTGACTAACAAAATCAATGGGGGGGGGGGGCCTGGAGGTCAGGGCCCCTGGGCATGTGCCCTGCGCTGCGTTACCGGCTGGTATTCAGTCAGGCTTAGATACACTACATGACAAATAAGTATCTGGGCACCTGCTCATTGAACATCTCATTGCAAAATCATGGGCATTAATATACTGTAGAGTTGTCAAACACATCAAAAGACAAATCTAATTCTATTAGTCACATGCGCCGAATACAACAGACCTTACAGTGAAAGGCTGACTTACGAGCCCCTAACTTACAAGCCCCTAACTTACAAGCCCCTAACCAACAATGCAGTTTAAAAAAAATATGAATAAGAAATAAAAGGAACAAGTAATTAAAGAGCAGCAGTAAAATAACAATATCGAGACCATATACAGGGGGTACCGGTAGAGAGTCAATGTGTGAGGACACCAGATAGTTGAGGAAATTGAGGTAATATGTACATGTAGTTATTAAAGTGACTATGCATAGATAATCAACAGAGAGAAGCAGCGGTGTAAAAGAGGGGGTGGGGGGGAAATCAAAATAGTCTGGGTAGCCATTTGATCAGGTGTTCAGGAGTCTTATGGCTTGGGGGTAGAAGCTGTTGAGAAGCCTCTTGGACCTAGACTTGTCACTCCGGTACCGCTTGCTGTGCGGTAGCAGAGAGAACAGTCTATGACTAGGGTGGCTGGAGTCTTTGACAATTTTTAGGGTCTTCCTCTGACACCGCCTGGTATAGAGGTCCTGGATGGCAGGAAGCTTGGCCCCAGTGATGTACTGGACCGTACGCACTACACTCTGTAGTGCCTTGCGATCGGAGGCTGAGCAGCTATTATACCAGGCAGTGATGCAACCAGTCATGATGCTATCAATGGTGCAGTTGTCGAACCGTTTCAGGATCTGAGGACCCATGCCAAATCTTTTCAGTCTCCTAAGGGGGACTAGGTTTTGTCATGCCCTCTTCATGACTGTCTTGGTGTGCTTGGACCATGTTAGTTTGCTGGTGATGTGGACACCAAGGAACTTGAAGCTCTCAACCTGCTCCACCACAGCCCTGTCAATGAGAATGGGGGAATGCTCGGTCCTCCTTTTCCTGTAGCCCACAATCATCTCCTTTGTCTTGATCACGTTGATGGAGAGGTTGTTGTCCTGGCACCACACGTCCAGGTCTCTGACCTCCTCCCTATAGGCTGTTTTGCCGTTGCCGGTGATCAGGCTTACCACTGTTGTGTCATCGGCAAACTTAATGATGTTGTTGGAATCGTGCCTCGCCGTGCAGTCATCGGACGAGCATCGGAGCCGGTGTAGTACGATTCGATCTTAGTCCTGTATTGACGCTTTGCCTGTTTGATGGTTCATCGGAGGGCATAGCGGGACATCTTATAAGCTTCCGGGTTAGAGTCCCACTCCTTGAAAGCGGCAGCTCTAGCCTTTAGCTCAGTGTGGATGTTGCCTGTAATCCATGGCTTCTGGTTGGGGTATGTACGTACGGTCACTGTGGGGACGACATCATCAATGCACTTATTGATAAAGCCAGTGACTGATGTGGTGTACTCCTCAATGCCATCGGAGGAATCCCGGAACATATTCCAGTCTGTGCTGCAAAACAGTCCTGTAGTTCAGCATCTGCTTCATCTGACCACTTTTTTTATTGACCGAGTCACTGGTGCTTCCTGCTTTAATTTTAGCTTGTAAGCAGGAATCAGGAGGATAGAATTATGGTCGGATTTACCAAATGGAGGGAGAGCTTTGTATGTGTCTCTGTATGTGAAGTAAAGGTGGTCCAGAGTTTGTTTCCATCTCGTTGCACATTTAACATGCTGATAGGTCCCCCGTTTGCTGCTATAACAGCCTCCATTCTTCTGGGAAGGCTTTCCACTAGATGTTGGAACATTGCTGCAGAGACTTGCTTTCATTCAACGCACAAGAACATTGGTGAGGTCGGACACTGTTGTTTGGCGATTAGGCCTGGCTCACAGTCGGCATTCCATTTCATCCCAAATGTGTTCGATGGGGTTGAGGTCAGGGCTCTATGCAGGCCAGTCAAGTTCATCCACACCGATCTCGACAATCTTGTCAATCTTGTCATGCTGAAACAGGCAAGGGCCTTCCCCAAATTGTTGCCACAAAGTTGGAAGCACAGAATCATCTAGAATGTCATTGTATGCTGTAGAGTTAAGATTTCCCTTCACTGGAACTAAGGGGCCTAGCCCAAACCATGAAAAACAGCACAAGACCATTATTCCTCCTCCACCAAACTTTACAGTTGACACTATGCATTCGGGCATGCGTTCTCCTGGCATCCGTCAAACCCAGATTAATCCGTTGGACTGCCAAATAGTAACGCGTGATTCACCACTCCAGAGAGCGTGTATCCACTGCTCCAGAGTCCAATGGCGGTGAACTTTACATCACTCCAGCCAACGCTTGGCATTGCGCATGGCGAGCTTAGGCTTGTGTGCGGCTGCCCAATCATGGAAACCTATTTCATGAAGCTCCGGACAAATATGCATTGTGTTGACGTCGCTTCCAGAGGCAGTTTGGAACTCAAAGACAGATACATTCTACACGCTACGTGCTTCAGAACTTGGCAGACCATTTCTGTGAGCTTGTGTTGCCTAGCACTTCGCAGCTGAGCCGTTGTTGCTTCTAGACGTTTCCACTTCACAATAACGGCACATACAGTTGACCGAGGCAGCTCTAGCAGGGCAGAAATTTCACAAACTGACTTGTTCGAAAGTTGGCATCCTATGACGGTGCCAAGTTCAAAGTCACAGCTCTTGAGTAAGGCCATTCCAATGTTTGTCTATGGAGATTGCAGGGCTTTGTGCTCGATTTTATACACCTGTCAGCATCTGGTGTGAATGAAATAGCCGAATCCACTAATTTGAAGGGGTGTCCATATTTTGTTTATATTATGGGTAGCTGGCTAGCCTTATTTACCAATCAGAAAATTGTTAACTGACATGGTTCATTGAGTGTTCGTGCTGGAAGCTGTTTGTTTTGTTGCAAAGGAGTAATCCCACAGCAGGTGGTCAGTGTGCTGCCTCTTATGCTTATAGAGAGCTCAGCGCTATCAGAGACTGGTTCATGCTTTGTCCCAGTCAGCGAGGCACAGAGCCAATACTATAACAAACTGTGTCTGTTTCATGTATCCATCAATCAATCAATCATGCTGCTTTCTAAGTCAGTGAGCAAATCCACTCTCTATGGACCTCTTTTTGTTACAGTTGTACATCAGCCTAAAGCTGGACAAACAGGTCTCTATTTTAACAAACCTACCGTAATGGTACATCTAACTGCTGGCAATCGCACAACCAGAATTATGGGCGCAGTAGCTGGCAGTGGTGCGAAAGGGCTGGGTTTTGATATATAAACAAGTTGAAGGTGTGTTGAGGCTTGATCACTCATTGGCCATTTAGAATGTGCTCTGTGGCTAAATACGTGGTTGCTTCAAGTTGTGTAGTTACAGTCTTACATATTGCTTTGTCATCAACTCCAGTTAGAACGTTAGTCTGTTAGTTAGTTAGTTCAATAAATGTAGTTTAGTATATAGTTTGTTAGTTAGTTAGTTAAATAAATATAGTTTAGTTTATAGTTTGTTAGTTAGGTAGTTAAATAAATATAGTTTAGTTTATAGTTTGTTAGTTAGTTAGTTAAATAAATGTAGTTTAGTTTATAGTTTGTTAAACTTACAGAAGAAAAGATGTAGACCCAACCCATAATTTGCTGAATATGTTAAACATGTTTTGAACAGTATTTTATGGCTACAATATGAAATATATTGTTAACATATTTTTCACACTGATATAGGCCTACTGTGAAATGCATTATGTCTGAGCCATAGACATGCCAAATGTTGCCAATAAGCAAGATTCAATTCACTATTAATAATGCCACTTGAATAATGTTTACATATCTTGCATTACTCATCTCATATGTATATACTGTATTTTATACCATCTATTGCATCTTGTTTATGCCGCTCTGTCATTGCTCATCCATATATTTATATTTATATATTCTTATTCCATTCCTTTACTTAGATTTGTGTATATAAGGTAGTTGTTATGGAATTGTTAGATTACTAGAATTTGCTGCACGGAACTAGAAGCATAAGCATTTCGCTACACTCGCAATAACATCTGCTAACCATATGTATGTGACCAATCACATTTGATTTGATTTGATAATACCTTAAAACAGAGTCAATAATTCTAATCAAATTCTTGTAAAAACGAAAAGAACAACTTGTTTTAAATAGGCTAAGTCTCAATGGACAAAATGTCAGCCAGACAGCATTTCACAAAATATAGACTACTGGTCGCTGTCCATGGTGCTGAAATTGCATTTCACGATGATATACACGGTGTTGCAAGGCTGCCATTTAGACTCCTGGTTGGCAGCAATAATGTAATTACTTGTTCAGTAGCCAAAATTAAAGTTGGAAATTCAAACATTGCAGATTGTAAAATGAATTTTCAATACAACAGCATACTAATCAGCAACCAATAGATTTTGTTTAGAATATACAACTGTCCTGTATAGCCTACCTGAACCTTACGTTACATGAGCTGTCCTCACACTCTCTCCCAGCTTGGATAGAAGGTTGTTGTGCTTAAAACCAGTCTATTAATGCCAAATCATACAGTCAGTTACTAGGTATTGTTTCAAAATGCAGTGTAGTCTACTATCTATAGCTATGTACAGTGTGTAGTATTTACTATTTATAAACCTTTTATAAAAATTACACATCAAACAGCCTAACAGTAAGGAACAAAGTAGTCGGCTTGAGGATACATTCAGCCTCTATTTATAGTTGAACGCAGCAGGGTTTGTCTGCCTAACAGCCTACACAAATGGGCTGCAATCAAGGTAAATTGAAGTGGAACTTAGTGTTTTAGCAACATGAAATCTTATTAAAATCTGTTCATATATACTCCCATGAAGTCTATGAATTTTTTTAGAGCAGGTATTACCAAAATGCCATCAGGGGTATGCCAAATCACAAAATGTGATTCACATATAAAATAAAATGTAACTTGCATTTTTATTTTGTTTTTAAATTTCCTCACATTTTCAAACAATCCATTTATATTTTCCAACGGGACAATACATTTCAGTGAGGTTTTTTTTTTCTCGCCTGATTATCCTCGTTTCACTGCTAAAAAATAAAACGAAACCATCTAGTGTTCAGCGAAATAACAACACAATGTCAAATACAGGTAGCCTAGTCAAATAATGAACATCCAATCACATTAACCGTTACTCTCTGGTGGGAATTCCATTAACGGTCCATGTGTAGCCAAACATAGCTGCTTCTCATTCCGTTTGCTCGAAAATTGATAAATGGATAAAAAAAAAGTAAGGTCCGCGTCCATAGAGACACATAGCAGCTCTACTGGTAGTACTGCAACTACCAGCTGCTACTACCTGCAGTACTACACCTGCACCTGTCGACAACACAAGTTGTTCTGCTTCCACGAGCACATCCAATGCTAGCATCAGTCATTCTACATTTGTAGCCCAGCTAGCCCAGCTAGCATGCACACTGACAGCTGTGAATCTGATGCTGCCGAAGAGCTACTGCCCCCTTACCCGGGAGAGCACCGAACAACAGAAAGGAACGTTGGACCATCGAAGAGGCACAAATATGATGAGAACTACATTGATTTGGGGTTCACTTATATTGGGAGTAGTGCCTTTCCTCAACCACAGGGTGATGTGCAAAAGTCTCACAGCTCAATGAAACCTTCACTCTTGCGCAGACATTCAGAAACAAAACATACTAATAAACCACAGGAGGTTTTTTTAGCGAGAATTAAGATGACTTTCGAGTAGTATGTATAAATGTATAAAAGCAACAGATAGCATTAATAAGGGGCTAGAAGCTTCTTATATACTGAGCTACAGGTTGTAAGGTTCTGTATTTATTTTCTTAGTCAACCTTGTGTTCTGTTTCTTTGTTTTCTTGAACGTAGCCCTGTCTTTCATTTTTGTTCATTGATTTCACCTGTGTTAGTTACTCACCTGGTCTCATCAGCTCCTTATTTAGTTCAGTTCATTCTGTTTGTGCCTTTTGATTCACCTGCCTGTTTGCCTACCTGTGTATGACCATTGCCTACCTGTGACCACGATTCCTGCCTTCTGCGAAGGCTGAAATAAACACCTGCCGTGCTCTGCGTGTGAATCTACAAATTTTTCTCCCTGAGTATTCATTACACAGAGTGGCTAGGACAGGCAAGCCCCATACTATTGTGGAGGACTTAATTCTTCCTGCTGCCGTGGAAATAGCTGAGATAATGCTGGAGGAAAAGGCCCAAAAACTATACAGACAATGCCTTCATCAAACATCACTGTTTCACGACGCATCAGTGACATGGCAGATCATGTTTTGAAACAATTACTTCTTCGCGTACAAGCCAGGATTTCTATGCGTTACAGCTGGATGAGTCAACAGACGTGGCGAAGATGGCACAGCTCCTAGTATATGTCTGTTACATTTATGGAGGTTAAATTAAGGAAGGCAGCCTCTTCTACAAACCACTGGAAACCAGGACAACAGGAGAAGATATGTTTAAAGTATTGGACAGCTCTATGACATCAAATGGACTTTGGTAGTCAAGATGTGTTGGTATCTGTAATGATGGCTCAAAGCCATGACAGGGAGACATAGTGGAGTGGTAATGCGCGTGCAGCAGTTGCTCCCGATGCCACTTGAGTACACTGCAGCATCCACCGAGAGGCTCTTGCTGCCAAGGGAATGCCTGACAGCTTGAAAGACGTTTTGGACACGACAGTGAAAATGGTTAACTATGTTAAAGCAAGGCCCCTGAACTCTTGTGTATTTTATGTATTTTACAATGACATGGGCAGCGACCATGTAACGCTTTTACAACATACAGTGGGGCAAAAAACTATTTAGTCAGCCACCAATTGTGCAAGTTCTCCCACTTAAAAAGATGAGAGAGGCCTGTAATTTTCATCATAGGTACACTTCAACTATGACAGACAAAATGAGAGAAAGAAATCCAGAAAATCACATTGTAGGATTTTTAATGAATTTATTTGCAAATTATGGTGGAAAATAAGTATTTGGTCACCTACAAACAAGCAAGATTTCTGGCTCTCACAGACCTGCAACTTCTTCTTTAAGAGGCTCCTCTGTCCTCCACTCGTTGCCTGTATTAATGGCAACTGTTTGAAATTATTATCAGTATAAAAGACACCTGTCCACAACCTCAAACAGTCACACTCCAAACTCCACTATGGCCAAGACCAAAGAGCTGTCAAAGGACACCAGAAACAAAATTGTAGACCTGCACCAGGCTGGGAAGACTGAATCTGCAATAGGTTGGCAGCTTGGTTTGAAGAAATCGACTGTGGGAGCAATTATTAGGAAATGGAAGACATTCAAGACCACTGATAATCTCCCTCGATCTGGGGCTCCACGCAAGATCTCACCCCGTGGGGTCAAAATGATCACAAGAACGGTGAGCAAAAATCCCAGAACCACACGGGGGGACCTAGTGAATGACCTGCAGAGAGCTGGGACCAAAGTAATAAAGCCTACCATCAGCAAGGGCATTGAAGATGAAACGTGGCTGGGTCTTTCAGCATGACAATGATCCCAAACACACCGCCCGGGCAACGAAGGAGTGGCTTCGTAAGAAGCATTTCAAGGTCCTGGAGTGGCCTAGCCAGTCTCCAGATCTCAACCCCATAGAAAATCTTTGGAGGGAGTTGAAAGTCCGTGTTGCCCAGCAACAGCCTCAAAACATCACTGCTCTAGAGGAGATCTGCATGGAGGAAAGGGCCAAAATACCAGCAACAGTGTGTGAAAACCTTGTGAAGACTTACAGAAAACATTTGACCTCTGTCATTGCCAACAAAGGGTATATAACAAAGTATTGAGATAAACTTTTGTTATTGACCAAATACTTATTTTCCACCATAATTTGCAATTAAATTCATAAAAAATCCTACAACGTGATTTTCTGGATGTTTTTTTCTCATTTTGTCTGTCATAGTTGAAGTGTACCAATGATGAAAATTACAGGCCTCTCTCATCTTTTTAAGTGGGAGAACTTGCACAATTGGTGGCTGACTAAATACTTTTTTGCCCCACTGTACTGTGTGCTGGTTGTCAAGGGGCAAAGTATTGTCACGTTCTTTAAAATTGAGAGTTGAGCTTAAAGTTTTCTTTACTGACAATAAGTTTTACTTGTCTGACCACTTATTGATGATGAGCTTCTCACACGTCTGGCCTATCTGGGTGATGTATTTTCTCACCTGAATGATCTGAATCTATGATTACAGGGACCCTCCACAACTAAACTCAGCAAAACAAGAAACGTTCTCTCACAGTCAACTGCATTTATTTTCAGCAAACTTAACATGTGTAAAAATTTGCATGAACATAACTACATTCAACAACTGAGACATAAACTGAACAAGTTCCACAGATATGTGACTAACATAAATGGAATAATGTGTCCCTGACCAAAGGGGGGTCAAAATTTCAAAGTAACAGTCAGTATCTGGTGTGGCCACCAGCTGCATTAACTACTTCAGTGCATCTCCTCCTCATGGACTGCACCAGATTTGCCAGTTCTTGCTGTGATATATTACCCCACTCTTCCACCAAGGCACCTGCAAGTTCCCAGACATTTCTGGGGGGAATGGCCCTAGCCCTCATCCTCCGATCCAACAGGTCCCAGATGTGCTCAATGGGATTGACATCCGGGCTCTTCGCTGGCCATGCCAGAACACTGACATTCCTGTCTTGCAGGAAATCACACACAGAATGAGCAGTATGGCTGGTGGCATTGTCATGCTGGAGGGACATGTCAGGATGAGCCTGCAGGAAGGGTACCACATGAGGGAGGAGGATGTTTTCCCTGTAACGCACAGCGTTGAGATTGCCTGCAATGACAACAAGCTCAGTCCGATGATGCTGTGACACACCGCCACAGACCATGATGGACAAATTGATCCCACTCCAGAGTACAGGCCTTGGTGTAACGCTTATTCCTTTGACGATACACGCGAATACGACCATCACCCCTGTTGAGACAAAACCGCAACTCGTCAGTGAAGAGCACTTTTTGCCTGTCCTGTCTGGTCCAGCGACATTGGGTTTGTGCCCATAGGCGACGTTGTTGCCGGTGATGTCTGGTGAGGCCTTACAACAGGTCTACAAGCCCTAAGTCCAGCCTCTCTCAACCTATTGAGGACAGTCTGAGCACTGATGGAGGGATTGTGCTTTCCTGGTGTAACTCGGGCAGTTGTTGTTGCCATCCTGTACCTGTCCCGCAGGTGTGATATTCGGATGTACCGATCCTGTGCAGGTGTTGTTACACATGGTCTGCCACTGCGAGGACGATCAGCTGTCCGTCTTGTCTCCCTGTAGCGCTGTCTTAGGCGTCTCACAGTATGGACATTGCAATTTATTGCCCTGGCCACATCTGCAGTCCTCACGCCTCCTTGCAGCATGCCTAAGGCATGTTCACGCAGATGAGCAGGGACCCTGGGCATCTTTCTTTTGGTGTTTTTCAGAGTCATTAGAAAGGCCTCTTTAGTGTCCTAAGTTTTCATAACTGTGACAGTAATTGCCTACCATCTACAAGCTGTTAGTGTCTTAACGACCGTTCCACAGGCGCTTGTTCATTAATTGTTTATGGTTCACTGAACAAGCATAGGAAACAATGTTTAAACCCTTTATAGTGAAGATCTGTGAAGTTATTTGGATTTTTACGAATTATCCTTGAAAGAGAGGGTCCTGAAAAAGGGACTTATTTTTTTGCTGAGTTGATATTCAATGTGTGGGACAAAATTGAGGCTATGATTAAGAACTTGACGCTCTTCTCTGCCTGCATTAACAAGGACAACACACAGGTCTTTCCATCATTGCATGATTGTTTTGTGTGCAAATGAACTCAAGCTTATGGACAATGTCAAATGTGATATCAAATCAAATCAAATGTATTTATATAGCCCTTCGTACATCAGCTGATATCTCAAAGTGCTGTACAGAAACCCAGCCTAAAACCCCAAACAGCAAGCAATGCAGGTGTAGAAGCACCTGAGTGAGTTGGGTGCGCAATTATGCAGGTACTTCCCAAAATCGATAACACAAACAACTGGATTCGTTATCCCTTTCGTGCCCTGCCTCCAGTCCACTGACTGATATCTGAACAAGAGAATTTCATCGAAATTGCAACAAGTGGTTCAGTGAAAATGTAATTTAACAGAAATCACTGCCAGGTGTCTGGATTGGGCTGCACTCAGAGTATCCTGCCTTGGCAAATCGTGCTGTCAATGCACTGATGCCCTTTGCATCCAACCATGTACCTTTGTGAGAGTGGATTCTTAGCCATCACTAGCTGAAAACTAAACACAGGCACAGACTGTGTGCGCAAAATTATTTAAGACTGAGACTCTCTCCAATACAATCCAACATTGCAGAGTTATGTGCATCCTTTCGAGCACACCCTTCTCATTAACCTGTGGTGAGTTATTCACAATTTTTGATTAACAAATAAGGTTTTATATGTAAGATGGTTAAATAAAGAGCTAAATTATTGATTATTATTATTTGTACCCTGGTGTAACGGGGTGAGTGACTGGTTGCCGGGAAGTCAGGCGCAGGAGAGCAGAGATGGGTGATAACAGGAGAACTTTAATATACAGCCTGGCCCAAAGGCACAGGCGAGGCAGCACAAAGCACAACCACGGTAACATGATCCGGATTAAACAAAACAAACAAACCTAGGTTTGAAATAAACCTAAAGCAAGTCAGCCTGTAACGTAACACCCTACACAAAGAACAATTCCACACACAGACATAGCAGAGGGTAAAATACATTTAGTCTGAGGAGGGAATGTGAACCAGGTGTGCAGGAAAACAAGACAAAACAAATGGAAAATGAAAGGTGGAGCGGCGATGGCTAGAAAACCGGTGACGTCGACCGCCGAACGCCGCCCGAACAAGGAGAGGGACCGACTTCGGCGGAAGTTGTGACACCCGGTCTTATTAGAGCTCTTTGTCACTCCCCACGAGCCAGATTGTGACAAAAACTCACACTCATTCTGTAACGGCCGTTGTTGGTGGAAGAAGGTGAGGACCAATGCGCAGCGTGGTACTGTAAGTGTCCATATTGATCAATTATTATCACGAGAACACTAAACAAAATAACAAAGGAGAATGAACGAAACGAAACAGTCCTGTCTGGTGTAGACACAAAACAGAAAACAATCACCCACAACTCAAGGGTGAAAAACAGGCTACCTAAGAAATGGTTCTCAATCAGGGACAACGATTGACAGCTGCCTCTGATTGAGAACCATACCAGGCCAAACACAGAAATACCTAATCATAGAAAAACTAACATAGACAACCCACCCAACTCACGCCCAGACCATACTAAAACAAAGACATAACAAAAGAACTAAGGTCAGAACTGACGCATTCTTATGTTTAATAAATGTATCATATGTGTGGCAGGTTTACAATGATGTCAAAAAACAACATTTGAGAGTGCGCTGACCCTGGTGCTAGAGGTGGTAGGCAGCTGGAGGTTGAATGTTTGAAGGGGTACGGGACTATAAAAAGTTTGGTAACAACTGCTCTAGTTAACATGCAAACAGCCTAACCAGATCTGCTACGGCAAGTAAAATGGTCAGAGTGAGGTGTTCTCTCGTTTGTATCTGGAAGTAGTTAGCAAGCTAGCCAACTTCAGCTAGTTAGCTTGGGTGCTTGCCTGCCATTGAGAGGAATGCTGGGATCACCCTGTAGTTGAGGAAAGGCACTACTCCCAATATAAGTGAACCACAAATCAATGTAGTTCTCATCATATTTGCGCCTCGTCAATGGTCCAACGTCCCCGTCTGTTGTTCGGTGCTTTCCCGGGTAAGGGGGCAGTAGCTCTTTGGCCACATCAGATTCACAACTATCAGTGTCCATGCTAGCTGGGCTAACAACAAATGTAGAATTACTGATACTAGCATTGGATGTGTCACGCCATGATCTGTTTCACCTGTCTTGGTGATTGTCTCCACCCATCTCCAGGTGTCTCCTGTTTTCCCCTTTTCCCCATATATCCCCGTTGGAAAATATAAATGGACTGTTTGAAAATGTGAAGACATTTTATTTTTTATTTTTTTATATGTGAATCACGTTTTGATTTGGTATACCCACGATGGCTAGGCATCCCCCAGTTCGGGAATACCTGATCTAGAGCATTGGTGACTAACTGTGCTGCAAGTAAAAATGGTATTACTTTTTGTCGAAGTTTACCAACAAGGGTCAGATTCAGCGGAGGTTGTGCTTTTGTAAATGCATCAGTTATTCTATGCTCTCTGGCACACAGACGAGAGTGCTTTGAAATCGGAGTAGATAGACAGATTGAATTTAGGAAGATTGAATTTAGGAAGATATATGCTGTCTGGAAAACAGTCGTTCGAGTTCAGCATAGCTAGCCAGCAAGGCGATTCAGATTTCTTGCTAGCTAACCAAATGACACCTGCATCTCTAGCTGTAGCCACTGAAAAACGATATGAGGGGGAAAAGCCGGTCATTCACACACTCCTCCAATGACATGACAGCAGCTAGCTAGCTATCTAAAATGAGGCTCTGTGAATTTAGCTTGCTAATCAAATAGCTACATAAATTGATACGCTAGCCTATTAGCCACGTTATTGAAACTGAAACAGCGCGTCCCAAATGGGTGACGGCAGCAAACAATGTACCAGGCCAGCTATGATTTACAACCTGATAGCAATATGTTTGAGACTACCAAGAAATGTGTTGGTGAATTATACACTGCTCAAAAAAATAAAGGGAACACTTAAACAACACAATGTAACTCCAAGTCAATCACACTTCTGTGAAATCAAACTGTCCACTTAGGAAGCAACACTGAGTGACAACAGATTTCACATGTTGTTGTGCAAATGGAATAGACAACAGGTGGAAATTATAGGCAATTAGCAAGACACCCCCAATAAAGGAGTGGTTCTCCAGGTGGTGACCACAGACCACTTCTCAGTTCCTATGCTTCCTGGCTGATGTTTTGGTCACTTTTGAATGCTGGCGGTGCTTTCACTCTAGTGGTAGCATGAGACGGAGTCTACAACCCACACAAGTGGCTCAGGTAGTGCAGCTCATCCAGGATGCCACATCAATGCGAGCTGTGGCAAGAAGGTTTTCTGTGTCTGTCAGCGTAGTGTCCAGAGCATGGAGGCGCTACCAGGAGACAGGCCAGTACATCAGGAGACGTGGAGGAGGCCGTAGGAGGGCAACAACCCAGCAGCAGGACCGCTACCTCCGCCTTTGTGCAAGGAGGAGCAGGAGTAGCACTGCCAGAGCCCTGCAAAATGACCTCCAGCAGGCCACAAATATGCATGTGTCTGCTCAAATGTTCAGAAACAGACACCATGAGGGTGGTATGAGGGCCCAACGTCCACAGGTGGGGGTGGTGCTTGCAGCCCAACACCGTGCAGGACGTTTGGCATTTGCCAGAGAACACCAAGATTGGCAAATTCGCCACTGGCGCCCTGTGCTCTTCACAGATGAAGGCAGGTTCACACTGAGCACGTGACAGACGTGACAGAGTCTGGAGACGCCATGGGGAACGTTCTGCTGCCTGCAACATCCTCCAGCATGACCGGTTTGGCGGTGGGTCAGTCATGGTGTGGGGTGGCTTTTCTTTGGGGGGCCACACAGCCCTCCATGTGCTCGCCAGAGGTAGCCTGACTGCCATTAGGTACCGAGATGAGATCCTCAGACCCCTTGTGAGACCATATGCTGGTGCGGTTGGCCATGGGTTCCTCCTAATGCAAGACAATGGCTAGACCTCATGTGGCTAGAGTGTGTCAGCAGTTCCTGCAAGAGGAAGGCATTGATGCTATGGACTGGCCCGCCCGTTCCCCAGACCTGAATCCAATTGAGCACATCTGGGACATCATGTCTCGCTCCATCCACCAATGCCACGTTGCACCACAGACTGTCCAGGAGTTGGCGGATGGTTTAGTCCAGGTCTGGGAGGAGATCCATCAGGAGACCATCCGCCACCTCATCAGGAGCATGCCCAGGCGTTGTAGGAAGGTCATACAGGCACATGGAGGCCACACACACTACTGAGCCTCATTTTGACTTGTTTTAAGGACATTACATCAAAGTTGGATCAGCCTGTAGTGTGGTTTTCCACTTTAATTTTGAGTGTGACTTCAAATCCAGACCTCCATGGGTTGATAAATTTGATTTCCATTGATAATTTTTGTGTGATTTTGTTGTCAGCACATTCAACTATGTAAAGAAAAAAGTATTTAATAAGAATATATATATAAATATATATATTTCATTCATTTAGATCTAGGATGTGTTATTTTAGTGTTCACTTTATTTTTTTGAGCAGTGTATATTATCATTGCAATGAACTGCATCCATCTATTCTGCCAACAATGTCTTATTGTATGTCATGAATTTTGAGTCAAATATAACTTCTAAAGTTGATTTTGTCACATAGAACTGGGAATTGTATATTTTTCTACTGATATTATGATTATCGGTAAACACAGTCAATTCCACTTTAAATGTAATCAAATTAAAATCAAATCCAATTTGAGAGACTCCCCTGGTCTTCTGTGTTACGATATGTCTCCAAGCCAATAGATGGCGCTGCTGTTTTGTGTATCTGAGTGTGATACTATGTCGTACTAGCAAGCCAAATTAGACGTTACTTACTATGCACTGAATGGAGCTGTATGCATGCTGCCGAGTGATGCTGAAGTAAAGACATTCTAATCAACCTTACCTTGGTCTTGTACAGAACAGACGGCACACAAAACATTCTGAAGTTCTTTCAGCAGGCCCTTTAGGTCCAGATTGCGGGCCGACAGTTTTCTATAGGCCTACTGAGTATTGCCAACCCAGACAGTCTTTCCTGAGACATTGTGCATTAAATGTCTCTTGTGCTGCACATCATTTAAACTTGGTCTTGCATGCCAAAATATACCAGAAAACAACGAACTGTTCATATTGCAACCCAAAACGCCAGTTCACCACTAACCAGCATGAACAAAATCTCAAACCACTTTTTTTATTGTTTGAGCCCTCAGCAACTGTTGTCCACTAAAGACAATAATCTGTTTGCATCTGCCAATTAATTGTCTGTCCAGTATCCAGACAACCTGTCTCCAGAGCTTCCTTTAACCTACAGTTAATCTCTTTCCGTAACGCGTTGAGGCCGGGGATTAAGGAGAATGAGAGGCTCAATTAAAAATGTTGCAGAGTTGCTGTATTTGAAGCACCACTCCCTTCTACACAGTTTCCCTGATGTTGCTACGGCAATCAAACTGTTTTAACAACCCCTGTAACTGTTACTTCTTCTGAGAGATTGTTTTCTCTACTAAAACTCATAAAGAACGAGGCCTACCGAAGAAGCATTAGGCTCTCGGTCTGATATGCGCTTTTGAACACCTGAGTAAACTCCACTCATTGCACTGGCGCTGTCGTAGCCTATAGGACATTTGTTCACCGATAATCCCCTTACTTTCAATCAGTTCAATTATTATTATTTTTCTTCAGGTTTTAGGTACTTTGATCAGTCACATTCTTGAAGCTCAACACTTATCTCTCTAGTACATATGGATATTAAAAAGGTTTCTGAATTACTTTTAGAAGGGTAACTGCCAAGATGACTTATTCAATTTAAAGACATCGATGAACTGCGCATGGGTTTAGAAGAGCTCGGTGGCCTTGCGGGCAATGCGAGGGTGTTCTGGTATGCTAGTGACAGGCACCGTAATTGCTCCCCGTGGGCATATATAATATTAGACCTAAAACAATGTAGACTACGCACATCCAAACTTTTCACGGGAGCTGGAAAAATATCCAATATTAAGAGAAGGGAGGAGATGTCCAGCCACTATTACTGCTCCCAAACAGCCTATTACAGTATATACAGTAGGTATATCCTGAGATGCAGTGCATTAGACCGCTGCGCCACTTGGGAGCCCCTACTTGCGCCTACTTAATGCCGAAAATAAAAGTGTCTCAGAGTAGGAGTGCTGATCTAGGATCAGTTTTTTATTTTGGATCGAGATGAATATGAATATATGGACTGGGAGAACTTGAACCTATGGTCAGCCCTCCTACTCTGAAACCCTTTTCCCAGGCCCAAGTTTGTCGCATTTTAGGTTTCTGTTGCTTTTGAATTTGTTAAAATTCTATGGTCTAATATAACATCTCTGGTGTCAAATATAACATCTCTGGTGTCAAATATAACATCTCTGGTGTCAAATATAACATCTCTATGGTCTAATATAAATCAAATCAAATCAAATCAAATCACATTTTATTTGGCACATACACATGGTTAGCAGATGTTAATGCGAGTGTAGCGAAATGCTTGTGCTTCTAGTTCCGACAATGCAGTAATAACCAACAAGTAATCTAACTAACAATTCCAAAACTACTGTCTTGTACACAGTGTAAGGGGATAAAGAATATGTACATAAGGATATATGAATGAGTGATGGTACAGAGCAGCATAGGCAAGATACAGTAGATGGTATCGAGTACAGTATATACATATGAGATGAGTATGTAAACAAAGTGGCATAGTTAAAGTGGCTAGTGATACATGTATTACATAAGGATACAGTCGATGATATAGAGTACAGTATATACGTATGCCTATGAGATGAATAATGTAGGGTAAGTAACATTATATAAGGTAGCATTGTTTAAAGTGGCTAGTGATATATTTACATCATTTCCCATCAATTCCCATTATTAAAGTGGCTGGAGTTGAGTCAGTGTCAGTGTGTTGGCAGCAGCCACTCAATGTTAGTGGTGGCTGTTTAACAGTCTGATGGCCTTGAGATAGAAGCTGTTTTTCAGTCTCTCGGTCCCAGCTTTGATGCACCTGTACTGACCTCGCCTTCTGGATGATAGCGGGGTGAACAGGCAGTGGCTCGGGTGGTTGATGTCCTTGATGATCTTTATGGCCTTCCTGTGACATCGGGTGGTGTAGGTGTCCTGGAGGGCAGGTAGTTTGCCCCCGGTGATGCGTTGTGCAGACCTCACCACCCTCTGGAGAGCCTTACGGTTGAGGGCGGAGCAGTTGCCGTACCAGGCGGTGATACAGCCCGCCAGGATGCTCTCGATTGTGCATCTGTAGAAGTTTGTGAGTGCTTTTGGTGACAAGCCGAATTTCTTCAGCCTCCTGAGGTTGAAGAGGCGCTGCTGCGCCTTCTTCACAATGCTGTCTGTGTGAGTGGACCAATTCAGTTTGTCTGTGATGTGTATGCCGAGGAACTTAAAACTTGCTACCCTCTCCACTACTGTTCCATCGATGTGGATAGGGGGGTGTTCCCTCTGCTGTTTCCTGAAGTCCACAATCATCTCCTTAGTTTTGTTGACGTTGAGTGTGAGGTTATTTTCCTGACACCACACTCCGAGGGCCCTCACCTCCTCCCTGTAGGCCGTCTCGTCGTTGTTGGTAATCAAGCCTACCATTGTTGTGTCGTCCGCAAACTTGATGATTGAGTTGGAGGCGTGCGTGGCCACGCAGTCGTGGGTGAACAGGGAGTACAGGAGAGGGCTCAGAACGCACCCTTGTGGGGCCCCAGTGTTGAGGATCAGCGGGGAGGAGATGTTGTTGCCTACCCTCACCACCTGGGGGCGGCCCGTCAGGAAGTCCAGTACCCAGTTGCACAGGGCGGGGTCGAGACCCAGGGTCTCGAGCTTGATGACGAGCTTGGAGGGTACTATGGTGTTGAATGCCGAGCTGTAGTCAATGAACAGCATTCTCACATAGGTATTCCTCTTGTCCAGATGGGTTAGGGCGGTGTGCAGTGTGGTTGAGATTGCATCGTCTGTGGACCTATTTGGGCGGTAAGCAAATTGGAGTGGGTCTAGGGTGTCAGGTAGGGTGGAGGTGATATGGTCCTTGACTAGTCTCTCAAAGCACTTCATGATGACGGAAGTGAGTGCTACGGGGCGGTAGTCGTTTAGCTCAGTTACCTTAGCTTTCTTGGGAACAGGAACAATGGTGGCCCTCTTGAAGCATGTGGGAACAGCAGACTGGTATAGGGATTGATTGAATATGTCCGTAAACACACCGGCCAGCTGGTCTGCGCTTGCTCTGAGGGCGCGGCTGGGGATGCCGTCTGGGCCTGCAGCCTTGCGAGGGTTAACACGTTTAAATGTCTTACTCACCTCGGCTGCAGTGAAGGAGAGACCGCATGTTTTCGTTGCAGGCCGTGTCAGGCCGTGTCAGTAACATCTCTGTGGTCTAATATAACATCTCTATGGTCTAATATAACACCTCTATGGTCTAATATAACATCTCTATGGTCTAATATAACATCTCTATGGTCTAATATAACATCTCTGTGGTCTCATATAACATCTCTATGGTCTAATATAACATCTCTATGGTCTAATATAACATCTCTATGGTCTAATATAACACCTCTGGGGTCTAATATAACATCTCTGTGGTCTAATATAACATCTCTGTGGTCTAATATAACATATCTGTGGTCTAATATAACATCTCTGTGGTCTAATATAACATCTCTATGGTCTAATATAACATCTCTATGGTCTAATATAACATTTCTGTGGTCTCATATAACATCTCTATGGTCTAATATAACATCTCTATGGTCTAATATAACATCTCTATGGTCTAATATAACACCTCTGGGGTCTAATATAACATCTCTGTGGTCTAATATAACATCTCTGTGGTCTAATATAACATCTCTGTGGTCTAATATAACATATCTATGGTCTAATATAACACCTCTGTGGTCTAATATAACATCTCTATGGTCTAATATAACGTCTCTATGGTCAAGCTTGGAGACTTTTTCACTATCTTGCCTTTCCATAAACAATGAGCAATAATAACCTAAGGTACAGGATGATACAGTAATCTGTTCCTGCACTAATGGTGCTGGTACCTATTGTAATGGCCATTATTCTAGACGGCATTTGGCCTCTATGAGGCTTAGAAAATGGACATAAGAGAACCTTAATTAAAATCATCAGTCAACTATCAGTCAACTATCAGTCATCTATTGAACTTTTATCTAACAGTGTTTCTGAACTCGGTTAGCATGGTGTTAATTTGGCTAAATGGATATTTAATTACAAAAGTATTTAGCAATCTATATGATTTTTTTTTATATACAACGATAATTGTATTTTATAAATAAATATATTAGTGTGTTGCAATTCCATCTAGCCCAAATCAACTGTATTTTATGGGTTAATGGAAGCAGACCTCTTTATAAGTGAGGCTGCAGTACTGTTCACGTCCACAAAGTGGAAGTAGATACCAACCAAAAAACTCCTCAACAAAGCTTTAAGATTTCATTGTATCCTCTCAATTGTATCCTCTGATTTTTTCCTTTCTCTTCCATTGTCTTTGTGCATAGACTTATATGTGCAAGCATCCCTGTCGTTCAGCTTAACAGACTCCTAAGCCATTCATTTTTTAAAACCTGAAGTACCGCCATTTAATATCTTCCTACATTCCAAAAAGCCAAGCTATGACCTCTTTCAAATCAAATCAAATCAAATCAAATCAAATTGTATTTGTCACATACACATGGTTAGCAGATGTTAATGCGAGTGTAGCGAAATGCTTGTGCTTCTAGTTCCGACAATGCAGTAATAACCAACAAGTAATCTAACTAACAATTCCAAAACTACTGTCTTGTACACAGTGTAAGGGGATAAAGAATATGTACATAAGGATATATGAATGAGTGATGGTACAGAGCAGCATAGGCAAGATACAGTAGATGGTATCGAGTACAGTATATACATATGAGATGAGTATGTAAACAAAGTGGCATAGTTAAAGTGGCTAGTGATACATGTATTACATAAGGATACAGTCGATGATATAGAGTACAGTATATACGTATGCCTATGAGATGAATAATGTAGGGTAAGTAACATTATATAAGGTAGCATTGTTTAAAGTGGCTAGTGATATATTTACATCATTTCCCATCAATTCCCATTATTAAAGTGGCTGGAGTTGAGTCAGTGTCAGTGTGTTGGCAGCAGCCACTCAATGTTAGTGGTGGCTGTTTAACAGTCTGATGGCCTTGAGATAGAAGCTGTTTTTCAGTCTCTCGGTCCCAGCTTTGATGCACCTGTACTGACCTCGCCTTCTGGATGATAGCGGGGTGAACAGGCAGTGGCTCGGGTGGTTGATGTCCTTGATGATCTTTATGGCCTTCCTGTGACATCGGGTGGTGTAGGTGTCCTGGAGGGCAGGTAGTTTGCCCCCGGTGATGCGTTGTGCAGACCTCACCACCCTCTGGAGAGCCTTACGGTTGAGGGCGGAGCAGTTGCCGTACCAGGCGGTGATACAGCCCGCCAGGATGCTCTCGATTGTGCATCTGTAGAAGTTTGTGAGTGCTTTTGGTGACAAGCCGAATTTCTTCAGCCTCCTGAGGTTGAAGAGGCGCTGCTGCGCCTTCTTCACAATGCTGTCTGTGTGAGTGGACCAATTCAGTTTGTCTGTGATGTGTATGCCGAGGAACTTAAAACTTGCTACCCTCTCCACTACTGTTCCATCGATGTGGATAGGGGGGTGTTCCCTCTGCTGTTTCCTGAAGTCCACAATCATCTCCTTAGTTTTGTTGACGTTGAGTGTGAGGTTATTTTCCTGACACCACACTCCGAGGGCCCTCACCTCCTCCCTGTAGGCCGTCTCGTCGTTGTTGGTAATCAAGCCTACCATTGTTGTGTCGTCCGCAAACTTGATGATTGAGTTGGAGGCGTGCGTGGCCACGCAGTCGTGGGTGAACAGGGAGTACAGGAGAGGGCTCAGAACGCACCCTTGTGGGGCCCCAGTGTTGAGGATCAGCGGGGAGGAGATGTTGTTGCCTACCCTCACCACCTGGGGGCGGCCCGTCAGGAAGTCCAGTACCCAGTTGCACAGGGCGGGGTCGAGACCCAGGGTCTCGAGCTTGATGACGAGCTTGGAGGGTACTATGGTGTTGAATGCCGAGCTGTAGTCAATGAACAGCATTCTCACATAGGTATTCCTCTTGTCCAGATGGGTTAGGGCGGTGTGCAGTGTGGTTGAGATTGCATCGTCTGTGGACCTATTTGGGCGGTAAGCAAATTGGAGTGGGTCTAGGGTGTCAGGTAGGGTGGAGGTGATATGGTCCTTGACTAGTCTCTCAAAGCACTTCATGATGACGGAAGTGAGTGCTACGGGGCGGTAGTCGTTTAGCTCAGTTACCTTAGCTTTCTTGGGAACAGGAACAATGGTGGCCCTCTTGAAGCATGTGGGAACAGCAGACTGGTATAGGGATTGAATATGTCCGTAAACACACCGGCCAGCTGGTCTGCGCATGCTCTGAGGGCGCGGCTGGGGATGCCGTCTGGGCCTGCAGCCTTGCGAGGGTTAACACGTTTAAATGTCTTACTCACCTCGGCTGCAGTGAAGGAGAGTTTTCGTTGCAGGCCGTGTCAGTGGCACTGTATTGTCCTCAAAGCGGGCAAAAAAGTTATTTAGTCTGCCTGGGAGCAGGACATCCTGGTCCGTGACTGGGCTGGATTTCTTCATGTAGTCCGTGATTGACTGTAGACCCTGCCACATGCCTCTTGTGTCTGAGCCGTTGAATTGAGATTCTACTTTGTCTCTGTACTGATGCTTAGCTTGTTTGATAGCCTTGCGGAGGGAATAGCTGCACTGTTTGTATTCGGTCATGTTACCAGACACCTTGCCCTGATTAAAAGCAGTGGTTCGCGCTTTCAGTTTCACGCGAATGCTGGTTTCTGGTTAGGGAATGTTTTAATCGTTGCTATGGGAACGACATCTTCAACGCACGTTCTAATGAACTCACACACCGAATCAGCGTATTCGTCAATGTTGTTGTCTGACGCAATACGAAACATGTCCCAGTCCACGTGGTGGAAGCAGTCTTGCAGTGTGGAGTCAGCTTGGTCGGACCAGCGTTGGACAGACCTCAGCGTGGGAGCCTCTTGTTTTAGTTTCTGTCTGTAGGCAGGGATCAACAAAATTGAGTCGTGGTCAGCTTTTCCGAAAGGGGGGCGGGGCAGGGCCTTATATGCGTCGCGGAAGTTAGAGTAACAATGATCCAAGGTCTTTCCACCCCTGGTTGCGCAATCGATATGCTGATAAAATTTAGGGAGTCTTGTTTTCAGATTAGCCTTGTTAAAATCCCCAGCTATAATGAATGCAGCCTCCGGATGAATGGTTTCCAGTTTGCAAAGAGTTAAATAAAGTTCGTTCAGAGCCATCGATGTGTCTGCTTGGGGGGGGATATATACGGCTGTGATTATAATCGAAGAGAATTCTCTTGGTAGATAATGCGGTCTACATTTGATTGTGAGGAATTCTAAATCAGGTGAACAGAAGGATTTGAGTTCCTGTATGTTTCTTTCATCACACCATGTCACGTTAGTCATAAGGCATACGCCCCCGCCCCTCTTCTTACCAGAAAGATGTTTGTTTCTGTCTGCGCGATGCGTGGAGAAACCCGTTGGCTGCACCGCTTCGGATAGAGTCTCTCCAGTGAGCCACGTTTCCGTGAAGCAAAGAACGTTACAGTCTCTGATGTCCCTCTGGAATGCTACCCTTGCTCGGATTTCATCAACCTTGTTGTCAAGAGACTGGACATTGGCAAGAAGAATGCTAGGGAGTGGTGCACGGTGTGCCCGTCTCCGGAGTCTGACCAGAAGACCGCCTCGTTTCCCTCTTTTTCAGAGTTGTTTTTTTTTTGGGTCGCTGCATGGAATCCACTCCGTTGTCCTGTTTGTAAGGCAGAACACAGGATCCGCGTCGCGAAAAACATATTCTTGGTAGTACTGATGGTGAGTTGATGCTGATCTTATATTCAGTAGTTCTTCTCGACTGTATGTAATGAAACCTAAGATGACCTGGGGTACTAATGTAAGAAATAGCACGTAAAAAAACAAAAAACTGCATAGTTTCCTAGGAACGCGAAGCGAGGCGGCCATCTCTGTCGGCGCCGGAAGTTTCGTTAGCATACCTCATGTTGCAAGACTGTGTTTGATTAAATATAATATATACTTTCTTTAGTCCATATGATATACAATTTTGTCTTCTGTTTTTCTTCATTGCTCAGCCCCTCTGATCTGCATTCACACACAGACACACATTAACGGTGTTATTTGTTATTTGTTTTTGTTGTCTCTTACTTTTCTTTTAGGTATTTTTATTAGAACATCATTGTTCTTAAGGCTAGGCATCCCGCTAGCGGGACAACTTCCGGTGAAACTGGAGGGCGCGCAATTCAAATAAACAATCGTAAAAATTATAGATATTAAACATTTAGGTACATACAAGTGTCTTATATCGGTTCAAAGCTTAAATTCTTGTTAATCTAACTGCACTGTCCAATTTACAGCAGGCTTTACAGCGAAAGCATGCCATGCGATTGTTTGAGGACGGCGCCCCACATCAAAATATTTATCCACCGGCACAGGCTTCATAAATTCACAAATAGCGATTAAATATTCACTTACTTTTTGAAAATCTTCCTCTGATTTGTCATCCAAAGGGTCCCAGCTACAACATGTAGTGTCGTTTTGTTAGATAAAATCCTTCTTTATATCCAAAAAGTCTGTTGAGTTGAGTAATCCACTCGTTCAATTTGCCGAGATAGGAATCCGAAAATCTACCCCTAAACTTTGTTTCAACAAGTCAAAATATGTATCTATTTAATCCTCAGATACCCTAAAATGTAATCAAGCTATAATATTTCTCACAGAAAGAAGTATGTTCAATAGGAAAGTGATATAAGCAGGTGTGTGTCCTCTTCATAGCACGCACATACACAAATTTCTAAGTCTGTGTCCCTGTAGGTAAACTCATATTTCTTACTCGTTTTGGAAGAAACAAGCCTGAAACCTTAAACATAGAGTGCTGACACCCAGTGGAAGCCATAGGAATTGCATACTGGGAACTTAATTGAAATATTTCCCTATGTTTTCCATTGAAAAAGTATGAGATCTCAAAATAAAATAAAAATTCTGGTTGGTTTTTCTTTGGATTTTCTCCTACCATATCTATTGTGGTATAGTCTCCTACATTCTTTTAACATTTGTACAAACTCCAGCGTGTTTTCTTTCCAATGTACCAATTATATGCATATCCTAGCTTCAGGGCCTGAGCAACAGGCAGTTTACTTTGGGCACGTCAGTCAGGCGGAAATTGAGAAAAATAGACCATAGCCTGTTAAGAAGGGCTTGTAAGCATTTCACTGTTGTTTTCGGCGCATGTGACAAATAACATTTGATTTTATTAGGTTGTAAAGGCTGGAGCAGAGGACAGCAGCGCCCATTGAGGAGTTTAGAAATTAAGGTATTTTTTTTAAAAGACTTATCTACGTCAAATTTACCCAATGTCACGCCCTGACCTTAGAGAGACGTTTTATTTCTCTATTTGGTTAGGGTGTGATTTGGGTGGGCATTCTATGTTTTCTATTTCATTGTTTTTGGCCGAGTGTGGTTCCCAATCAGAGGCAGCTGTCTATCGTTGTCTCTGATTAAGAATCATACTTAGGCAGCCTTTTTTCCACCTAATGTTGTGGGTAATTATTTATTTTCTGTGTGTGTTTGTGTGCGCCACGGTTGCGTCACGTTCGGTTTCTGTTGACCTGTTGTTTTTGTGAAAGTTTCACTTTATTAAACAATGTGGAATTACATGCACGCTGTGCCTTGGCTCATTTATGACAGGGAGTTTGAAGACAGTGAACGTGACAGCCAAGCTATTAAAATTAAACACATCTTCTTAACACAACCATCTCATTCCTATATACTGTAAATAGGTGTTCTGTTCGATCATTCCTATATACTGTAAATAGGTGTTCTGTTCGATCATTCCTATATACTGTAAATAGGTGTTCTGTTCGATCATTCCTATATACTGTAAATAGGTGTTCTGTTCGATCATTCCTATATACTGTAAATAGGTGTTCTGTTCGATCATTCCTATATACTGTAAATAGGTGTTCTGTTCGATCATTCCTATATACTGTAAATAGGTGTTCTGTTTGATCATTCCTATATTACTGTAAATAGGTGTTCTTATCAATCATTCCTATATTACTGTAAATAGGTGTTCTTATCAATCATTCCTATATTACTGTAAATAGGTGTTCTTATCAATCATTCCTTTATTACTGTAAATAGGTGTTCTTATCAATCATTCCTACATTTTTGTAAATAGGTGTACTGTTCGATCATTCCTAGATTACTGTAAATAGGTGTTCTGATCAATTATTCCTATATTACTGTAAATAGGTGTTCTTATCAATTATTCCTATATTAGTGTAAATAGGTGCTCTGATCAATCTTTCCTATATTAGTATAAATAGGTGTTCTGATCAATCTTTCCTATATTAGTGTAAATAGGTGTTCTGATCAATCTTTCCTATACAGTGCCTTGCGAAAGTATTCGGCCCCCTTGAACTTTGCAACCTTTTGCCACATTTCAGGCGTCAAACAGAAAGATATAAAACTGTATTTTTTTGTGAAGAATCAACAACAAGTGGGACACAATCATGAAGTGGAACGACATTTATTGGATATTTCAAACTTTTTTAACAAATCAAAAACTGAAAAATTGGGCGTGCAAAATTATTCAGCCCCTTTACTTTCAGTGCAGCAAACTCGCTCCAGAAGTTCAGTGAGGATCTCTGAATGATCCAATGTTGACCAAAATGACTAATGATGATAAATACAATCCACCTGTGTGTAATCAAGTCTCCGTATAAATGCACCTGCACTGTGATAGTCTCAGAGGTCCGTTAAAAGCGCAAGAACAAGGAACACACCAGGCAGGTCCGAGATACTGTTGTGAAGAAGTTTAAAGCCGGATTTGGATACAAAAAGATTTCCCAAGCTTTAAACATCCCAAGGAGCACTGTGCAAGCGATAATATTGAAATGGAAGGAGTATCAGACCACTGCAAATCTACCAAGACCTAGCCGTCCCTCTAAACTTTCAGCTCATACAAGGAGAAGACTGATCAGAGATGCAGCCAAGAGGCCCATGATCACTCTGGATGAACTGCAGAGACAGCTGAGGTGGGAGACTCTGTCCATAGGACAACAATCAGTCGTATATTGCACAAATCTGGCCTTTATGGAAGAGTGGCAAGAAGAAAGCCATTTCTTAAAGATATCCATAAAAAGTGTTGTTTAAAGTTTGCCACAAGCCACCTGGGAGACACACCAAACATGTGGAAGAAGGTGCTCTGGTCAGATGAAACCAAAAATGAACTTTTTGGCAACAATGCAAAACGTTATGTTTGGCGTAAAAGCAACACAGCTGAACACACATCCCCACTGTCAAACATGGTGGTGGCAGCATCATGGTTTGGGCCTGCTTTTCTTCAGCAGGGACAGGGAAGATGGTTCAAATTGATGGGAAGATGGATGGAGCCAAATACAGGACCATTCTGGAAGAAAACCTGATGGAGTCTGCAA